>NC_056729.1:1078966760-1079031760 GCF_019279795.1 Protopterus annectens
TTACATCCAAAATTTAAGTTTAGTAAGGATTTAATGCCCACCCCCCCACACACACACACACCAAACATTCAGAAGTAGTGTCTGTTTAAAAACAGTGGTGGTGGATGTTTAAGTTTTTACTACTTGTACACCACTGGGTTGCTGCTGGAGTGATTTTAGTTTTTGTTTTTTGTTGGACATATTTAAAAATACTCATTAAATCGTTACAGTTGAGTGCACCTCCAGGTGTTTCTGCAGTTACCTCCTACTGTGCCTCTAGGCATCAAATATTGCTTTTTCATATTTGCATTAATAATTCCAAACCCATGCTACGTACAAGGTATCAGAATACTTTATCTTGAAGCATACATTAATGCAAACACAATTGTAATGATATTTGACCTCTGTCAATGAATATTTGTTAGAAATGTAAAGTGATAACTTATTTTTTTAAAGGCTGAAGCCACATCCACTGGGAGTTAAAGGTACACACTCAAAAGAGCTGTACTGGAGAGAATGGCTTAATAATGGCTGCCATTAAAAATTTCTTACCTCCACAACTCTCAGCTGTCTACATTTTCAAAGAATGTCCATGTTTTTACTTCATTTTTAAGGTGCATTCCTCATAAAAATTTAGTTTTGTTAGCAAATCATTGGGGATTGAAGTCTCTGAATAATAACATACATTTGAGTTTCATACTGTTTCCTTCAGAAAATGCATGCTAAAACAAATCCATTTATTCTAGCGACTTTCTAACTGTATATGAGCAATATTTAAAATCTTTTCCTGTTTCTGAGTCTCAGTCACCTCCAATTATTTTAGACTTAATTTCTTCAGCTAAGAACTTTCGAGGTATGCATACTTCTTAAGAGCTGTTGCGACTGCCTGATCATTCAGTGTCTATCACACACACACTTTTTTTAATGTTTGTTTTAGTTTTATACTTGATAAACAGCAAAAGTGCTGCTTAGCGAGTATAAAATGAGTTGATCAACCTGATGCTTACTTTCCTGCCCACACACACACACACACACACACACACACACACACAAGCAACAATAAAATAGTGGCATCCTTTAGCTTCCTTACAGTCTCTGAATTCCACAGTACCCTAACATGCCACAGTGAAGCATCAGACTAATTTTTTCACCAGGTACTACCTGTATATCAACACCCTGCTGATTCATTCTCCAGTCACAGTTTAATCTATGGTCTGTCCATTCTCTAAGATTCATTGTGCTACTACTGCCATGTTACAGTCAAACAAGACACAGAGCAGTGGAGATTTGAAATAAAAGTGTGTTCCATTTGGACAGTATTTTATGCATTTTTCTAATGTATATTAGGTGAGTGACATACACTGATTGACTCTTTTGGCTTTTCCCGGTTAGGTGTGACCACAGCAGAACTCCAGTCTGCTAATGATTGGCAGTGGATTTTTACAGTGCCGAGTTGCTAGACTGGGCTACCCAACCTTCAAATAAAGCACACCCATTTATGCATACACCTACCTGCATGTCTTTAGATGTCACTTGACTGCAGGGAGGACATGCAGACTCCACACAGAAGGCGCTCAAGCCGAGAATTGAATGGGAGAACCTCTTGCTGTGAGGCAACAACACCAACTACTGCACCACCGCAGCCCATACACTATAAAATAATAAACAACTTTGGTAGATTATTCTATCTTTTCTATCTAAGTTATAACATAATGCAACCCAGATTCTTTCATCTTTCAGGTGACGATATAGTTTCACTGACAACACTGGATGAAGTCAATTCCCGATGCACTCTCTGTGACAGGTCTGGTAATCATATTACTAACCAATAGGATATTATTCCCTTTTGTATAATTATATTTGTCAAAAATATATTGTATTGACAGAAGCTTCAACTACAATAGATGGCGGGAATAAGCACACTGCCAAAAGATCTGTGTTTATCTCTTTGAAAAAAATAAGCTGCTGAGAGTTTTACATTTATGTGAAACTTCCTCAACTTTCCTTTGAATAAACAATGTATTTTCTAAACTGAGTCTATTAAATCTAGTACTAGCAAGAACTGTCCACATGTATGGAACTTTCATTTAATTTTATCCTAAACAAAATATCATTTACTTATCCAAAGTTTAGCAGTCTTTCAGTTCAAATTACTGCCTTTGCTGACAATATCATTAAATATGCTTCCTGTTAAAAAAATTACATCCTTTGTATCCTGTTGAGTACTGACTGCTTCACTCAAGTATTCACTTAGAAACTATCTCAAGCAATCTCTCCTGTCTGCATTTAATAATAATTGCACATCTTACTACTATAAATGTATTTCCTTTTAAACTGGTAACTAGCATTAAATATTTAGCTGTAGCATTTAAATAATGCCAAACAACACCTAATTTGTTTGGATAAAACACAAATGAATACTGTGTTTTTCAGTCAAAGGGAGTTTCAACATCTCTTATTTATTTTGTATTTTATTTATTGTATGAAGTAATACTGGTATGATACAGGGTATGCAAACAACCATACGCTTCGCAAGGATGCATGCAGGGTCAAGCCAACAATGTAAACCACCAACGACCAGCAAAAAACGATAGTGAACATGCAGTAATGAAGAAATAATGATTATTTATTTATAATTCCTTCAAATCCAGACCGGTTTCGGCTATTCAGCCTTTATCAATGAATAGAAAAACTTTACTGTATTCATTGATAAAGGCTGAATAGCCGAAACTGGTCTGGATTTGAAGGAATTATAAATAAATAATCATTATTTCTTCATTACTGCGTGTTCACTATCGTTTTTTGCTGGTCGTTGGTGGTTTACATGATACAGGGTATCACATTTCTGTGGCGAGGCCACCTGTCATGTAGTTTTGACCAAAATTACTTTAACCAATACAGGGAAGCATCTTTTGGTGTGAATCTGTTAAGGGAGCTCTTTGTCAGATGATAATCACATGGCACCATCATGTGACATAGCAGATGTGCCATGATAAGCCCTGCAACATCTGAATACCAGTAAGGGGATATTGAATTGCTATGTGTAAGAAATAACAGGGGCTGTAGGCTACAAAGAGTGGATGTTGCAATAGCAAGAAAGATGTTGCCAGTATATGTAATGTAATATGAGTTATTTGGTGTGATTGGGTGGACAATGCACATAATTGTTTGCATTTGTGTGCAACCAAAATAGAAACTCGATACCAAAATTCTAGTCTGTGCAGTACTTCAATAACGTACACACAGCGTCACAATAAATGCAAGCTACCCTTGTTGTACAAATCTGCTAACAGTATTATGTTTTCTGTTTTGTGTTTATCACTATGCAACCGCCTTAGGAATTAGCTGTGTGTGTTGCAGACACATTTATTTAGTGACTGCATTCTGTGCAGTTTGTAAGCATGCTGTGTTGTAGTACACAATATGTTCAGCCTGCAGCAGCTGCTATGATACATTTCATCTGCTCCCATAATTTTTTTCAATAAGTCATTTATCAGCTATAATCATTTTCCTCTAAGTCTTTCTTCAGAGCTGATCATAATGATGTATTAAAATTTCACAATTACATGTATCTTCCCGTATCTCAAATCAAAAACATGTACTTCCAAAAACGAATGGTGGGCTTAAGATACCAAAGCTTTACAATTATAATTTAATGTCCAGAGCTGTAACCATAATTTGTACTTTTATATTTTAGCTTGCAAAAATGACAGCTTCCCATACGGATTCAGCTATTGTCTAAAAACTTCCTGTCTAGGAATATTTCTCAAAATACATTTCCATTTTTATCAGAGGATGAACTGTCTCAATTGAAAAATTATTTTTAGAGGATTAATGATCACTTCCCAAAATCTTGTGTGCTTTCTAAATTAATTAATTAAGTTTTGAGCTTTTTTCACATCCTTTCGTTTATAATTCTATTATTTTTTAAGTTAAGCCATTTATTTTCCTTTACTATGACCATTAAGGGTTATAAACTTTGCTGTTGTCTCCAATTGTTCTTGTTATTAGATATAATCAGGAAAAGGGTCTATCTGCTGGGTAAACTTTTACATTAAACATAACATATGTTGTTTTACCTCCACCACTGAGTTTAGATACTTCCCTTTTAATTAAGAAGTAAACTTCAGACATTATAGTTTATTTGTAAGCTTAAATCTAATTTTGAGAACATGAAAAATGCATCACAATATAGTAACACATGGTTGTTTTATTTATTCTTCTCTCCAGGATGAATATGATGAGAGGCATTACCTGGAAAAAAAGCTCATCAAGTTATTACCTTTTCTAACCTTTTGGTACCATTTGTTTAATGTCAGGATAATACCTTGAAAAATACTTGCAGCTGTAGGCAAGCAATGATTTGACTTATGATATGGCTCAGTATGGCAGTTGGCACAGAGGATTTATTCTCTCAGCCTCCATTGTCTGAGCAAGTCAGTTAAGCAGAAAGCATTTGTGGGCTGAGCTAGGAAAAAGGTCCATGGAGATCAGTGCTCTACCCCAGTAAACAAACACACATAAAATTAAAAATAATAAACTAGTAATAATCAAATATAGGTAAAGAGAATATTAATTAAAAAAAAAACAGGTTGAGGGTCAGCATAATGGTTAAAGTATTTATGTCTCAGGCAAAGACGATTTGAGTCTCTCCTTTGAAGGGAAATTGGATAGGTTTAAAATGGCCTGCAAGGACAATTTGCCTAGTATTAGCCTATAGGTTCATAGGAGGTTAACTAAGCTAATGGCCCTAGGGCCTTTACAAGCCTAGCCATGTAATAACCCAAGAACCCTTATCAACCATAGTTACATGGTCAGTGTTTGAAGTGTGATCTGTTATCAGCACCGACTGCTCCTGTCCATGAGGGGCATAGGTACCACCCCCAGGGTGAATTTACAGTCCTCCATCCTGTTGTCAAGGTTGCACTTGAATAGGGTCATTGAGGAGCTATGCTTCACATGGGGTAGGAACTTATTTCAGAGCAGAAGCAATTGCTGAGAGATATATCTGTCTCTCCAGCATGTTCTCTTAATGGCACAGTCTAGGTTGAGATCCCTGGAGTGAGTTATTCTTGACCGATTTGATTTGAAGATGTGCAGCATTTTCAATTAGGGCAGGGTTGGAGACTGCTCTGTAGGCCAGGCACAGGTTACCTTTCAGCAGCCTGTATGATACAGAGTACAGTGACAGGGCTTTCAGACTTTCCAAATATGTCATGTTTTGTAGACTCTAGATTCTCTTGGTTAGAAACCTCTTTGCTCTCTCCAGTTGCTGCAGGTGATTGGTGTGGTAAATATAGAAGGGAGCATTGCACTCAATTAGCACTCTGATAAGGATCAAGTACAGTGGAGCTATAGCCTCCCTGGTCTTGGTCTTGGATGCAATGCCCTTATTATGAGATGCGCAATGTAGAATGCTCTTCTTACCACCAGTGAATTTGAGCTTAGAAGGGTGCTATCTATACCATAATTAGCAAGGCTACTTCTTTGCCAAAGGGGATAATGAGGCATTTTTTGTGTTAAGTTTTAATCTGTGAGCTTGGCACCAATCATTTGCCTTTGTCAGCTCTTTCTGTAATACGTTAACATCATTGGGGGACTATAATTACAGCAAGTTTACAGTCATCTGCAGACTTGGTAAGACATAGACCATCTACCTTCACCTGGACTTCAGAGAAATAAATTCCAAACAGTAGAGGACCAAGCACAGATCCTTGTGGTACCCACTGGTAACTGTTCTACTGGTGGAGGTGGACTCCCCAGCTTTGACAATATGCATTCTGTCAGTGATCCAGTTTGCTACCCATCTAGTAATGCGTGGGTTAATCCCCAGCTGGGAGTATTTCTCTATGATGCTTTAATGGGGGATTGTGTCAAATGCCTTGGCTAAAACAAGATAGGTGGCATTTACTATTTTGCCCTCATCCAGGGCTTTGGTGGCATTCTCAAAGAAGTCCAGTAGGTTTAGTAAGCAAGATCTACCCTTAACAAAACCAGACTGGGTTGGGTCAAGGGTTTGAAGGTCATCTATGTCCTTGTGGATAAGGTACACGATGATTCTTTCCACTGACTTGCAGATAAGGCTGGTTAGGCTTATAGGTCAATAATTCCCAGGCTCAGTTGATGGACCACCTTTGTGCAAGAGTATTAATGCTGCTGTTCTCCACTCTGCCAGGACAAAGCCAGCTCTCAGGTTATGGTTAAAGAGAGTGCCAAGTGGTTCCGCTAGGTCTTGTTTTAGATTGTTTAGTAAGCAGCCTGGGATGTTATCTGGTCCCATACAGGCCACGTTTTTGGCCTTAGAGAGTGCTTTTATGACCTATTCTTTGGAGATACTTAGTAGAGGACTGTTGTCAGGAATGCTTTGGGATATGTCTGGTGGGGACAAGGAAGTGAAGTTATTGCCAAATCTGTTGGATAGCTAGTTGGCAAGTTCCTCAGGTTCGGTGTGAGTGGTACCATCCACTATAAGTTCAGCATACAGTTGGGCATTCCCTTTTAGGTTTTGGATGTAGCTGAAGAATGTTTTATGAGAGTGTTTCAACTCAGGACTGGCAAAAGCAGACAGGAGGAGAAGGTAACCACACACACCATAAACCCAGTCTCACATAGAACTATCACAACTACAAATCAAACACATAAACACACAAAGACATACTCGGAGGCACTGATCAAAAATCTACCAAAACAGCAGAGGCCTCCAAAGCAGACACCCAAACAACTGCCACCTCATGACATAACACAAGCAACACATAGATCACAAAGTCAGTGTGCAAATCAGTCACAGCCCTTAAGGCCAAACACAATGCCAGACACACTTGTCATAGGTGACTCCATAGTCAGACACACTGACGTCCCACTCACCAGACTGAACAAGGAGAGGGTCACAGTAAGCTGCCTGTCGGGCGCTAGAATCCGCCACATAACACAAGCACTCAGGTCACTCCACAGCAAGTACAAGTATGACTCAGTCATTGTCCACGCCGGTGTGAATGACCTGAGACGTACCTCCCTGGACTACATGAAAAGAGACATAGAGGAGCTCTCAGATTATGTAGCCCAGGCTGGTATGACCCTGACCCTGAGCAGTATCCTACCTTCACCAAGAATGATGCCACAATACAGAGAAAAAATTATCAGTTTTAATAATTGGCTTAATTTCTGGTGTCATTCTAAGGGGATCCAATGTCTGTCTGCCTGGAATGACATGCTTGACAAGCCACGCTGCCCATGAGGACGACTTGCACCCGTCACCCCTGGGTTTCCCGATATTGGCAAAGGCTCTTGCCACCCCCATAGTGCCTTTTTTAGACAAGGCTCAAATTCTAAACCCACCGCCCTAGAAAACAATAATGGAAAAAAACTAAGGGTAATGCTGCTCAATGCCAGAAGTCTAAATCTCAAGATGCATGCCCTCGAAGCCCTCCTCAGTATGGAGAACATCGATGTCTGTGATGTGACTGAAACCTGGTTCAAGGCTCCTGAGAGCACCCCGGCACTATCAGGTTTTACCTCATATCATGCGTTCCGGCCCCAAAACCCGGACCGTACCATAAAAGGAAGGGGTGTATCCATATTCATCAAGGATACCCACACCTCCAGGCTGGTGGCAACACACGAAGCATCAGAGACCATTCAGGTGCAATTAACCATAGGCAAAACTGCTCTACAGTTTGTACCATGTTACAGGCCACCCTCTCAAACTCAGGAACCCCACACAGCCTTCCTGAAGACACTGGAGAGTATAAATGTCTCTCCAAACACCATCATATTGGGTGACTTCAACTACCCAAACATAGACTGGGAACATTACTCAAGCCCCAATACCCTAGCCCAAAGGTTCCTGGAGTTAATAAACTCAAATGCTATGGAACAACTTGTCACCATTCCCACAAGAGGTGAAAATATACTAGACCTGATCATCACAAACATGAGGACAAAATGCTCCACACCGGAAGTATATCCCTCATTGGTGAGATCTGACCATAAACTAATCTCACTGGAGATCCACATCCCGCCCCCACCCCAACAAAAGACCACAGTGAAGAACTTCTCAAAAGCCAACTTCACACTTCTTAAGACTGGTGTGGTATCCTTCAAGGCCCCTGAGCCATTGGAAACCACAACCCACGCTGCTGAATCCCTTACAAATGCTTTCTACTAGCACCTCCAGGATTGCATGGATCAAGCAATCCCAAATAAAATCAAGACCCTTTCCACCAAAGGCAAGTGCCCGATCTGGTGGACCCCAGCCATAAACAAACTTTACAACAAGAGGAGAAAGCTACTACAAGATAGAGCAAAATCCCTAAAAGGGAAGACATCTCTGATCAATACTAGTAAAAAACTACGATCACTCATAAAATCATCCAAGGCCAACTTTGAGAGAAAAATCGCCAAGGACTCAAAAGACAATCATAAGGCCTTCTTTAGCTATGTTAGAAATCTGGGTGGAAACTCTCAGATATGCTCAGAATTAGTCCAAAATTATACAAAAATCACTGAACCCACAGACATTGCAAACATACGGGCAGACAGGTTCAGTGCAAATTTCTCCCCCCCCCCCACCAAAAGGAGAAATATCTATCCCAGCAGAGTGTAGCCTCCCAATCATCTCAAATGCCCAGGTGAGAGCTGCTCTCTCTAAAGCTAAAAACACAGCATCAATGGGACCGGATGGTGTCCCCGACTGTGTGCTACATGAACTCAATGAGGAACTAAACCCACACATAAGGCTGCTGTTTAATCTTAGGCTTACCACAGGATACATACCCAAAGAGTGGCGTACGGCAACTGTGGTCCCACTCCACAAAGGCGGTGCTTCTACGGACCCTGGTAATTACCGCCCCATAAGCTTAACAAGCCTGGTCTGCAAAGCTATGGAGAGGATCATAATGGAACTCATAAATAAAGACATAGGGGACCTACAGACATTGGATCCTACCCAATTCGGCTTTGTCAAGGGCAGATCATGCCTCTTGAAATTGGTCGACTTTTTTGAAACAGTCACCAAAGCCATTGATGAGGGTAAGGCAGTTCACACAGACTACCTTGACCTTGCAAAAGCTTTCGACACAATACCCCACTCGGGTATCATAGAAAAGCTCACCAGCTTAAATGTAAACCCATATGTCACAAGATGGGTTGTAAACTGGCTCAGGGACAGAACCCACAGGGTTAGAGTTGCTGGTGCCATGTCAGACTCCAAGCCGGTCACAAGTGGTGTCCCACAGGGCTCAGTCCTGGGCCCCGTCTTGTTCGGCATCTACTTTTCAGAAGTGCAGGCAAACATAGGAGGATTGTGGCTGACAAAGTTTGCAGATGACTGCAAACTGGGCGCCATAGTTGAAAATCCATCAGACACAGATATCCTTCGGAGAGGTCTCATAGAAACGGATAACTGATGCCAGAGCCATGGCCTTAAGCTAAATGCCAAAAAATGTATAGTCATACCCTTTGGTAAAAACAAGGTAACCCCAAGTTACCACATAGGTGGCAATCCATTAAGCACAGAAGAGGTTATCAGGGACCTGGGGACCCAAGTTGACAGCAACCTTTCTTTTGACACTCACATTGCCAAAGTGGTTAGGAGGACCTTCTACATTGCCCACCTGATTATGAAGGGATTCACATCCAGATCAAGGGAGGTCATTGTTCCCCTGTACTCTTCACTTATCAGACCAATGACTGAGTAAAATGCCCCATTTGGAATGTATCTTACCCGACACCTGCAGCAATTGGAAAGACCCCAAAATTTCCTCACCAAAAGGATAAAGGGGCTCAAAAATATGCCATATGCTGCCCGACTGAATAACTCCAGCTCTATTCAGTCGCATACCATCTGCTCAGAGGTGACCTGTGCCTGACATACAAGGCCATGTCCAACCCGGAATTAATGGACATGCTCCACCTCAAAAAATCCAAATCCACCAGAGCCACAAGAGCAAGAGACTTAAACCTCAACACGGATATAAATAGGATGTGCTGGAGGGACAGATTCATCACCCAGAGACTCCCTATGCTGTGGAACAGAATTCCGGTCCATGTGAGACAAAGCACCTCGCTGGCTCTGTTCAAGAGGAATCTTGACCAGTGGATGGGAGATCGTAGGTTTACCCCGGGGATCATCTCTGTATCACTGCTGGACAGAGGCACGGCAAACTAATGGGTATAGTATTCTTCAACCTAAGGGGTGGTGAAAGCCACATAACTCTGGCTAGGCTTATAAATGCCCTAGGGCAGATAGCCTAGTATGAACCTATGAACCTATGAACCTATGAACCTATGTGTTTAGCTAGAGGTGCTAATTTAGACTTGTAGCTAGCCTTAGAGGATTGAACAAGATATCTGATTTGCTTGTTCAAGCTGTGGAGAGCATTCTTCCTCTGCTGAGCAGGTTTCCTCCTGTTCTTAGATATCAGTTTCTTTCTTTTGTTGTATAGCTTATTTATACTTACAGTCTACCAGGGTGACTTATTTTTTTCAGGAAGACCTGGTTTTGGTCCTACTGGGTATAGCCAAGTCAATGCATTTGTTTAATTGGCTGTATAGAGCATTTGTGTACTTTTCTCCAAAGGATTCATTGTTGGCTATGTTGGCAGTGGATTTGAAACTTTTTATACCATCACTTAGTAGGCAACAGTTTGCTTTGGAGAAATGTTTCAGTTTTTTTACTCCTGTGGGGGTGACAGGTTTGATCTTTACTTCAAACAAGACAGATTTTTGGTCTGACCTTACCAGGGAAGGCAACACACAGGAATAATGCAGTGACCCACTTGTCAGTGAGCACTTGGTCCAGGACATTTGAGCCCCTTGTGTGGGTGCAGACACTGTTCCAAGGAATTTGAAGTAACAAAGTCCAGGAACCTCATAGTGATTGTATTTGTGCTCATGTAAGTTGCCCAGTCAATAGAAGTATAGTTGAAATCTCCCATTACCAAGATGTTTGGCTGTATACTGAGCGACTCTAATAAGTCCAGGTAGGTGGTGTGCTCCTCCTGGTTCATACTAGGGGACCTGTAGCTAGTGATGATGTGGAGGGCTATTTTACCCTATAGTTAATTGGACATGGAATAGCTCAAGAGAGTCATACTGTTTCACCAGTCTTGTGGTATATTTGGATTTAATGAGGATGGACACACCTTCACTTCTGGTTCTTTCAAGCTTGTTTTGGGGTCTGGACTTGTGAAAGACATTGTAGTCTTGTATGGCCGGGGTGCTGTCAGCAGCCTTGAACCAAGTCTGAATGGCTGCACAAACATCAGCATTTTCCATGATGAGGAGTGCTTCCAGGGAGTGCAGTTTACTCTTTAAGCTCCTAGCATTAAGCAGCATGACCTTCAGTTTGTCTTTAGTGGATTTTTTTTATCTCAGAAATGTTGTTGTTCGGACATTGCCTAAAAAAGACACTATGGGGAGGTAAGCATCTTTGCTAGTATCTGAAAGCCTTGAGTAGACAGGTGAAGCAGAGTGGACTGTCAACTATGTTTTCCCAGACAGACAGATACTGGATCCCCCTGGAGTGACACCAGAAGCTAAGACAATTATTGAAATCAAACATTTGTTGTCTTTATTGTAGCATCATCCTAGGTGAAGGCAGAATGCTGCTAAAGGCTAGGGACATACTTACCTGGAACACATAATCTGAGAATTTGGTCATGTGTCTCTCTTCATATAGTCCAGGGAGGTACGGTTCAAGTCATTTGCACAAACAGTACTTGTTGCTGAGTGACTTGAGTGCATGTGTGATTTGACAGATCCTGGCACCTGATAGGGAGCTGATTGTGACCTTATCCTTGTTCAATCTAGTGAGGGGGATATCTGCATGTCTCATTATTGAGTCAGCTATGACCAGAACATTAGGTTTTGAGTGGTTTTGCCTTAGGGGCTTAATTGTTGAGACACTATGTGTGTTGTTATGTGTAGTGGTGGATTCTGTTTGTGTACCTGTATAAGTATGTTGTTTGCGCTTCGGAAGTCTTTGGCCTTTTGGTAGGCTCTTAGTGAGTACCTCCTCACATGTGGGTTTGTATGTCTTGACCTTCTCTTGTGTGAGAGGGAAGATGTGTATGTGGACAACCTGTTGTATGTCTTGTTTATTTTTATGTGAGAGGACTGATTCTAATTTCATGGTATAGTTACATCTCTCACATGCTGTGTTTAGTTTGCTTTAGGAGCAATTGATTATCAGTATACTTGAGGCAATTTCTGCATTGCCTCAGGATACCCATGACAGTCAGGTTGGCTGGAGAAATGGTGGGAAACTGTATGTCCATTATGGCAGGTATATGTTGTAGTAACTAGGAGGGATGGGCTGGATGGACCAGGGTATGCTGTGAGGCTAACAAAGGCAGTTATTCTGTGGAAGGCTAAGAGTGAAAGACTGCGTCAACGCCTCAGGATACAAAACTGATTTGCTCACTAGGTAGCAATGTACAAAACAGAGAGGCAGTGGAGCTAAGGAGGGTTCTCTAGCAGACATGAAGAGAAAATTGTGATTCTAAGTATTTGGGTCTATACAGAGCAGCATTAAACCTGCAGCACAGTGCGCAGTTATGCACAAATGAGGGGCTTAAACACATGCAAAGTTAAACAGATTTAACACAAATAAGCAATAGGAAAGCCCAAAACTGAGTCTTTTTTCTATCAGTCCCCAACTCAGATGGGTCCTGGGCTACACACATCTGCCATATGGGTGCAGGAGGGCCTTCCTAATGTAGGATGACTGGTTTTAGTGTTCAGGTAATACCAAACTGCCTAGATCCAGCAAATTTGAATCTAGCCTATGCAATGAAATACAGAAGTACTAGAAATTCAAAGTGCATAAAAGAAACAGCCACAGCAGTAGAAAGAACAAAACTGAAGCAGCAATTAAGCAAAATACAGATGAAAAATTGCAATGCAAGCCTACAATATACATATATATATATATATATATATATATATATATATATATATATATATATATATATATATATTTATTTTTTTAATAAACTAAGTCTGATTTTCTGTGTACTACATAATGATTAAGTTTTTCTTGAGTAAATCATCATATGTGCAAGATTAAGCTTGTTTACATTTCTTAAACATAATTCATGAACCTTTCTTAGAATCATTCTCTTGTATCTGAATTTACAAAAGAAAGGGGTGTTAAATGCAATATTTGGCATGTTATAGTTTAGCATGTATTTCAGAGAACTGGGGGCAAGAAGGCATAAAGACAAATAAATCAGGAAGAAATGAATGAGATTATTTTTTAGTCAAAACTCTTAAAGCCATTGATGTAGAAGGGAAAATAACGCACACAGAGTCAAAGCTTAAACTAGCAATTACCTGTACAAAGGCATGGAACTGCAGGAATACCAAATAAACTATATAACTTACACAACTTAAAAAATGTTTTGAAAAACTGAAATTTAACGCAAACTCACGGATGTGAAGTACTTATTACTTAGGCTTTCTGACTTACTTCATGATCCAAAGAAATTGCTAAAAACAAAGTAAAAAAGAAATGATAAAAATAATAATGTAACTGCACTGTTATGATTTGCACTTACCGAAATCCACGCACTCTGGATTGTTTATAACCTGGTACATTTTCATATGTTTTGGAAAACTGAAGATAGACACAAAAAGAATGGTAAATATACATTTCCAGAGGGTCAGTTCTTCATTCTTCTAACTTTAAATACAGCTGATTAAACAATCATTTTCAATCTAATTTCCATCACAGAAGCAGGCTGTAAAAGGAACAAACCGGTTATGTTCACATTGCACTATACATTAAAACAAAGAAATGCAGTGGTATGAATAAGAGATTAAAATCCATTTTGGAAAAAGTCAGTCTTAAGGGACTCATTAAAATCATAGACTATTCGGGGTCTTCCAAAAACATTCACACAGTAGTTTTCAAATATACAGTACCTATTTATCAAACAACTGAATCTCAGAAAACCTATGTTGACCTCAGCATCAATGCCCTTTTTCCTATTTTGCAGATGGGTTCAGGGTGTCACATCAACAGTGACAATCATCTAGAGCCAATGCTCACACTACTGGTTGGCAAGCCCTGCAAATACAGAAGGATCTGCATGGCAGCCTGGAGGGTAAAAGCATGACACAACTGACTTTTTGGGGTAAAGGGGCATCACATCAAGTAGGGTGAAGTGAGTCAAAACAAAAAACTTATAGATGATGCAAGAAAGAACAGGCACACAACATACTGTTAGCAAAGGAAAGTATATGGAAATTATTTATTTATATAATTATTTCTTTCACACTCAGTAATGACAAATTAGTAATTTAATATAGTTAATTCAATAAGCATGGGATATATAAAAATGTATTTACTAACAAGCATTTTATATATCTATTTATAGCTATATATATATATATATATATATATATATATATATATATATATATATATATATATACACACACACACACACACACACATACATATACAGATATAAATATATATATATATCCTTATGTCACCATAACTTAAAAGCTATGTTTCAGTTGCACCAATGTACTCAATGTTACATTAAGCCTGTAATCCCTGTGACTATAGATAATACCCTGCAAAGTGACATCCTTGCCTAATTATAACTATAGGCATCCATCATTTGTATCTGCATTCATAATGAAATCTACTGTTGCTACTATTATTGTTTTTGAGTAAGTTTTTTTTCAAGTTTAGTGTCCTGGGCTAGCACTTTATGCTTGCCTTCGCTTTGCTGTTATTTCCTCCCTAACCCCCCCAACCCAACTTATCTGCATTTAAACTTCCCTAACCACACTGCCGAGCACATTTTCCCCAAGCTAAGCTATCATTTTCATTTTCATTAAAGGAATAATCCCAGCCCACCCCTCTGCAAATAATATCCATCAATCAGTTACACATCCCAACCATCTCTCCTCATAAAATGGCATTCTAAAGACACATCCATATTCTGCCAAGTCCATGGCATCCTCATACCTAGCAATCTTTATTGTTGTAGCAGATCCCTTCCCTCACACTGGCCTCCTACCATATACTTCACCTCATACTTTCTCTTCGAACATTCAGACTTCTAAGCCCCTCACCATTGCGCACTCAGTTAACCACAACCCCCACTTCTAAGTCCATTCCCAATTGCCAAACACTGTCCCTGCTCTTTTTCAATGTCCATTCCTGCATCTCTATTATAGTAATCTGTTACTTCCTGAATACCCATTACAAGTCTAGTAAGCACCCAGCTCTTCACTACCTCTGCTCCATTTTCATTTACACTCTTCACTCCACTATGCTCTATTTACTACCACTCAGATTTATTTTATTACAACTTCATGACTACTTCCTGCCATTGTACCCTCATATCAAGCTCTCCAACTGATTGCCCACATTTATATATCTATATACATACTTCACAATACTGTGGCATCTGTCCATCACTCTTTAACCCAATGTTTCTTTGCCTACTGAAACCAGTCTACCTTTCCATCAACTCTATTAAGTACCTTACTCCTCTTAAGCATATATTAAACCCATATTCTCCAACGAGCATACTAGTCACCCCATAACTATATAACTACTACTCAGAGGATATATTCATTTTAATCCATGTCCAGAAGCTACAACAGCTTATAGTTTAACACCTACTGATTCTATCCTTAATACATCTAGCTACTTCTTCACCCCTCGCCTTATGACACTCATATTGTTCCTCCTCAGCATCAGATGCCTCTGCAATAAATTCTAATGGCTTTATGCCTGGATTCTCTTCCACAGTCACAATAATTTCATACTGACTTAAATCTGTCTGAAACCCAACATTTTCAATGACTACTCCTGAAATCTGCCTGAAACCCAACATTTTCAATGAATACTCCCACCAGGCAACAATATTCTTCAATTATCCCGAATCCTCAAAAGAGCATGTGGGGTAGCACTTATATTTTTCAAACAATTTGCAACTAATTTGTTAATTAACCTATACAAATCACAGATCAAATCAGTGGTACATTGTTGCACTTGTAAGCCAATCTCATAACTAACTCAGACCAAATGATTTACTACATACCTTGTTTGGTGATTGAACCTAATTTTTATCTACATTCATCATTTATCTCAAATCAAATCAACATTTAACCAGGAAATGAAATGTTATTATCTTTGTGTATACCCCCTTAACACCCACTAAGCTGTCATTATAGCCAAGCTATACTTGAACATTGAATGCATGCTGATAACTTAGTGCTCAAAGCTACATTAATTTACATCTACTATTTTAACTTGGTCCTCAGACTTAAACTAATGTCTAGTATTTATTTATTTATTTATATCTACTGATCAGGATGAACTATTTGGGACAAGCAAGACCCGTATTCAACAGTGGCCCAGAGAGGAGAGCTCTAGTTGCAAGTATGCAAATATTTTTTTTTAAGATTAGCAGTTTGATAAGTCAGCGTCTTCACATTAATAAACAGATATAGATAACACTATTATTTGCATTGTTACTATATATAAGGGAATACAAGACGCCATCATGAGATACGCAGGTATAATTTTCACACACAAATTATGAGATATGCAGTTTCACAAACACACATATGAATCAACAGTTTTAACAAGAACATTGTGGAGTAATCAAGAAAAAAGTGTTATTAATATGTATAAATTCACATACTGGAAGCCATAAGGCAGAGTGTAAGAGTTGAGACTGGGAATATGAGAAGTAGAAAGGCTTTAGTAGTATGTTTCAGTCAGGTGGTGGGAGACTCTTAGGTTGTCCTGGAGGCAGTAAGAGCGAAGGACTTGAGGAAGTTTGGTTTGGATTCAATTAGTCTGAGTTTTACAGGTATGCTGTTCCACAGCAGTAATATTGCATGAACTTTCCAAGTGAGTTTTGTGTTTTAACAACAGAGGCCAATGCTTTTTCTTGTGATTGTGCCTGTGAGGTTTGTACTGTTACATTAAGGTAACTATGGCTGGACATTTACTGTTATGGTAAATTAGGGAGTGAGCCACTTTTAACTGTGAGCATTTGCTGAGATTGGAAAGTTCTAATCACTGTAGCTTGTATAAGGCCAAATAGTGAAAGGTTCCTGAGAGTACAGTAGTGGCAAATCTGGCTATTTTGTTATAAGATTGGATGAGCTTAATAATGTGAAGTGTTTAAAGATCAGAAAATATGGTGGTTAAAGTCTGTTAGATAGTTTTTGACCCTTTGTAAGTACCCAAGTTTCTGAGGAGTCTTATAAATGGCCAAATTTCTGATGAGTCTTTCTGACTGGGTCCTGGTTATGTATTTCAAATATGACTTGATAGTCAACTGTGATCCTTTGTTGTTTGCATGTAGAGTGGTATCTAGTTTCATATTTTAGGAAAAAATGATATTGGGTGCAACAGCATTTTAGGTTCTTAGAATGGAAGACCATAATTTTAGTTTTTGTTGGTGTGTTTAATAATAGTCTGTGAGCTGGAAGCCAGTTTTCGACTGAATTGTATGCATCTTGCATAAGTGTTTGCAGCTCAAGTATGGAGGGGGCTGCACATTTGAGAGTGGCATTATCTGCATATTGAATTATCCCTTATGGACCTGCAGCTGTGTGGAACTTGTTGATAATTATGTTGAAGAGAATTAGTTCTAATATTGATCCTTGTCGGACTCCTATGTTTAGAGGGAGAAATGCTGAGTGGGTGGATTTCCACTTGACTGTTTAAGTTCTATTATTTAGGCAACTTTGGAACCACAAAATAGTTTGGTGGGACACGTTCAGGACTTCTAAATTGTGCAATAGTTTAAAGTGGGAGGCAGTGCGGAGGTCTTTTGATTCCTGCATACCATTTAGAATCTCCTTGTGTTCTGACTGAAGAGTGCTTCTCAAACAAACTGATAAGTATATTTTTTGGCAATTTAAAATTTCATAGTTCTGCACGGTCTTAATTTTTGCTTGACTGAATTATATATATATTTGCTGGCATTGTTTTCTGTTTTCTGATCTGTTCTGAAACTGCCCCCCCCCCCTTCCTGTGGTCTTTTTAAAGCTGGTAAACTGGTCTATTAGTTTTTGTGTTATCTGATTGTTTCAAGACTTTCTGATTTAAAAATAGTCCATGTTTGTAAATTCCTGTATACCATTTAGAATCTCCTGGTGTTCTGACTGGACTGCTTCTCAAACAAACTGATAAGTATATTTTTGGCACTTTAAATTTTCAGAGTTCTGCACTGTCCTAATTTTTTCTTGACTGAATTATACATATTTGCTGACATTGTTTTCTGATCTGTTCTGAAACTTTTTTCTCCCTCCTACCTACCGTATTCCTGTGCTGGTGTTGTAGTTGGTGGCTTTGCAGTCCCCCCCCCACTGTAAATTTGATCTGGGACACTCCTCCCAGTCTAGTGTTCATTCTACCTAATACAGAGAGAACATTTAAAAAGGCCAACCCACTTAGGTTCTTAACCTTGAATTATCCTCTGTTCCTCCTTTCTCCCTTTGCAAAAAAAAAATCTCCTTGTGTTCTGACTGAGTGTGCTTCTCAGCTGATAAGTATATTTTCTGGCACTTTTTAACTGTTCAGAGTTGAATAAAACAACAACTGAATTCAGTTCAGAATGCATTTTGAATAAACTGCATTTATTTAAACTGTATTTGCATTAATACTGCTACACACTCAAGTGTGCTAGCTTGCCCTGCACTTTCAATTGTTTTTAGTGCTGTTTTAGCTGCATTCTGGAAAATAAATTCTAAGCTTGCTTCCTGTAACTAGTCTAGTCCAGGTACAGATTTGCTGTATCCAGGACAGCTGGTAAGCTTCTAAGCCCCCCCAAGCCTTTCTGTGTTGGAGAGAAGCCTTTTAGCTTATCAGTGGGAGTGGTAAGCACTAGGTAGCCTAACTATCACAAGAGGAGTGGTTTCTGGCCCAGACAATGTAGTTTATTGGCCATTTGAGCAGTTTTTCTTTCAACTCTTTCAACTTTCTGGTTTAAAAGCTCACATCTGCACTTGTTTGCCACCTTTCCTGTAACTAGTCTAGTCCATATACAGATTTGCTGTATCCAGGACTGCTGGTAAGCTTCTGAGCCCCCCAAGCTTTTTTGTGTTGGAGGGAAGCCTTCTAGCTTATCAGTGGGAGTGGTAAGCAATAGGTAGCCTATCTCCTACAAGAGGAGTGGTTTATGGCCCAGAAATTGTAGTTTATTGAACATTTGGGCAGTTTTTCCGTCTCTTTCAACTTTCTGGTTTAAAGGACTGCGTTTGCGCTTGTTTCCCACCTTTCCTGTAACTAGTCTAGTCCAGGTACAGATTTGCTGTATCCAGGACTGTTTGTAACCCTCTGAGCCCCCCAAGCCTTTCTGTGTTGGAGGGAAGCCTTCTAGCTTATCAGTGGGAGTGGTAAGCACTAGATAGCCTATCTACCACAAGAGGAGTGGTTTCTGATCCAGAAATTGTAGTTTATTAACCGGTCGGGCAGTTTTTCCATCTCTTTCAACTTTCTGGTTTAAAAGCCCATGTTTGTGCTTGTTTCATGCCTTTCATATAACTAGTCTAGTCCAGGTACAGATTTGCTGCATCAGGGACTGTTTATAAGCTTCAGAGCCCCCCAAGCCTTTCTGTGTTGGAGGGAAGCCTTCTACCTTATCAGTGGGAGAGGTAAGCACTAGGTAGTCTAACACAAAAGGAGTGGGGTCTGGCCCAGAAATTGTAGCTTATTGGCTGTTTGGGCAGTTTTTCCATCTATTTCATCTTTCTGGTTTAAAAGCCCACATCTGCTCTTGTTTCCCACCTTTCCTGTAACTAGTCTAGTCTAGATACAGATTTGCTGTATCCAGAACTGTTTGTAAGCTTCTGAGTGCTGCCAAAGACTGCTCTTCAATTTTTTCCCTTAGATCTGCTAGTTCTCTCCTCTTCTACACTTTTACTAGCTTATTAGTTAAGCACTTTACCAGACGTCTTGCAGCAATTATTGCAGCACACAAAAGTGCTACCAGCACTAAACGTTCTACAAGGAAACAGCTCCAGTACTTATTATTAATGACCACCCTTCCAGTCATGTCTAAAGGTCAGTTCCCTGTGCTTTCTCCTATTAACCTGGTGAACATGGGCATCCTGAGGCAATGTAGCAACTGCCTCATGTACACTGACAAACCTCTCCTCTTACCTCCCAACACTCTGACTTGCGAAAGATGCACTTATATATCCAAATTGGAAGCCACACACTCTCCAGTCAAGACCGGAATAACTGGTCAAGAGGAGAATGCCAACACTTGCACCACACCACATGGAACACATAGCCCTCCAGAACACACACCAGCACTCCCTTCATATAAAAACACAAACCACACACCCACCTTCACTGAGGCTCTCAATAAAAATCTACCCAAACAGCAGAGACTTCCAAGGCAGAAATACACTCAACCCCCACAACACAACACTAATCATGAGACATATAACTCTCCTAAACAGCTGCCACTCAATCAAAGCCCCTACGGCAAAACAGCATGCCCAACACACTAGTCATAGGTGACTCAATAATGAGGCACACTGATGTTCCACTCACTAGGTTGAATAAGGAGAAATTAACAGTCAGCTGCCTGTCAGGAGCCAGGATCCGCCACATAACACATGCATCAGGTCCCTCAAAAACAGCTACAAATATGACTCTGTCATTGTACATGTGGATGTGAATGACCTGAGATGTACCTCCCTGGACTATATGAAAAGAGACATGGAGAAGATCTCGGATTATGTAGCTCAGGCGGGTATGACCCAAGCCCTGTGCAGCATCCTACTATCATCCAGAATGATACCACAGTGCAAGCAGAAAACTATTGATTTCAACAATTGGCTAAAAGTTTGGTGTCATTCTAAGGGGATCCAGTATCTGTCTGCCTGGGATGACATGACTGACAGACCTCGATGCTTTGCCAGAGATGGCCTGCATCTGTCACACCTGAGCTTTTGGATTCTGGCCAAGGCTCTTGCCACTCCAATAGTGCCTTTTTTAGATGTTTCAAAGCCCAAACTACCACTGTAACACCTATAAACAAATGCAATATGAGGGTCATGCTGCTCAATGCTAGAAGTCTAAATCTCAAAATGCACTCACTCCAAGCACTCTTTAAAGTGGAGGACATTGACATTTGTGCTGTAACAGAGACCTGGTTCAAGGCAGTAGAAAGCACCCCTGCACTACCAGGCTCTAACTCATTCCACACCTTTCGGCCCCAGAACTTGGACCGAAGCTCCAAAGGTGGTGATGTTTCCATATTCAGAAAGGATGCACACACCTCTAGACTGGTATCCCAACATAACACATCTGAGATACTTCAGATGCAGCTAACATTGGGTAAGACAGTGATTCAGGTTGTAGCCTGCTATAGGTACCCAACCATGTCCCAAGACTCACACTCCATGTTCCTAAGCACCCTGGAGTATATTAGGGTCCAACCTTACACTTTTATATTGGGTGACTTCAATTACCCCTCCATTAACTGGGAAAACTACTCATGTACCAATACACTTGCACAACATTTCCTGGAATTCATTAATTCCAATGCCCTGGACCAGCTCATTCTTACCCCCACTAAAGGTAGCAATATCCTTGACATGGTCATTACTAACATGGGCAACCATTGCTCTACACCAGTAGTCAACTCCTACCTTATTAGATTCGACCACAAACTAATCACCTTGTAAATCAACATCCCTCCCACCCCCGCCCCCCGCAGGAGTAACCACCATGAAAAACTTCTCCAAAGCTAACTTGGGACTCCTAAAAACAGAGTTTGCTAACTTCATGCAAGTGGAGAATAGTTGCATGCCTGCTAAATCTTACACCAATGCTCTGTATGACCACGTACACAACTGCATGGATCTCGTCATACCCAATAGAGCCAAGACACTCTCCTCCAAAAAAAGGAAGCCAATCTGGTGGTTCCCTGCCATAAACAAACTCTACAACAGAAGGAGGAAACTGATGCAGAATAGGGTAAAGTCCCAAGACTGGAAAAACTCCCTTATCAGCCTCAACAAAAAGTTGAGATCCCTCATCAAATCCTCTAAAGCTAGCCATGAAAATAGAATTGCAGCAGATAGTAAAGATAACCACAAGGCCTTCTATAGTTTTGTAAAGAATCCACATGGCAATACCCAGGTTTGCTCTGAGCTACTGCACAATGGTACCTCCTATACAGAGTCAACAGATATCGCCAATATACTGGCTGACAGATTCAGTGCCAACTTTACCCCCCCCCCCCCCAAGGACCAATCACAATACCAGCAGATTGCCAGGCACCCAGTTTTACTGCTGCACAGGTTAAAACAGCACTGTCTAAGGCCAAGAATACAGCTTCTATGGGACATGACAATATCCCTGGCTGTGTTCTACATGAACTAAAGAGTGAACTGGCACCTCACCTGTGTGCCCTGTTCAATGACAGCCTCACCTCAGGTGTTATCCCTACCAAATGGTGCACTGCTACAGTCATCCCTCTCCACAAAGGAAGAGCACCTACAGACCCTGGGAACTATCGCCCCATTAGCCTGACAATTTTAATATGCAAAACTATGGAATGCATCATCATAGACCTAATAAACAAGGATATAGGGAATCTCCAAAGTCTGGATCCTACACAGTTTGGTTTTGTGAAGAGTAGATCATGCCTGCTCAACTTGGTCGACTTCTTTAAGTCAGTCACCAGAGCCGTGGATGAAGGCAAGGTGGTTCATACAGCCTAACTTGATCTGGCCAAGGCCTTTGATACCATTCCCCTCTCAGGAATCAAAGAAAAACTCACTAAACTAAGCATCAACCCCTATATCACTAGGTGGGTTGCAAACTGGCTCACAGATAGAACCCATAGAGTGAAAGTTTCTGACTGCAAGTCAGACTGCAGACCAGTCAAGAGCGAAGTCCCACCGGGTTTGGTCCTGGGTCCTCTCCTGTTTGGTATCTACTTCTCTGAAGTCCAGGCCAACATGAAGGGACTCTGGCTGACAATGTTCACAGACAATTGCAAGTTGGGAGCTATTATTAACTCCCCAAGTGATTTTGACATTCTGCAGAAAGGCCTCACTAAGACCAATGACTGGTGTCAGAACCATGGCCTTAAGCTCAATGCCAAAAAATGTGTCATCCCCTTGGGAAATACCCAGTTCCCTTGAATTACCACATTGATGGTAGTCCACTGAACACAGAAGGCGTTATAAGAGATCTGGGAACACAGCTTGACAGCAACCTCTCTTTTGACCACCACATTGCCACTGTGGTCAGAAAGTCCTTCTATGTGGTACATCTCATTACTAAGGGTTTGCATCCAGGAAGAAAGAGGTCATAGGCCAGTCATCGAGTACAATGCCCCATTTGGCATGTACCTCACTAGATACCTGCAACAACTGGAGTGGCCACAAAAGTACCTCACAAAGAGGATCCTAGGCCTTAAACACTTGTCCTATATGGACAGACTCAAAAAACTCCAATTATTCTCTGTTCCACATCACCTACTTAGAAGTGATCTCTGCTTGACTTACAGACCCATGTCTGACCCAGCTCTGTTAGAAATGCTACATCTAAAGAAATCCCAATCCCTCCGCACCACACGCTCCAGAGACATCAACCTAATTGCCACAATGAACAGAACATTCTGGAGGGACAGGTTCATAACCCAGAGACTGCCTATGCTCTGGAATAGACTTCCCATACATGTCAAGCGGAGCACCTCACTGACCAGCTTCAAGAGAAATCTTGATGTGTGGATGGGAAATAGAAAATTCACCCCGGGGATCACTCCAGTGCCTCTACTCGACAGAGGCACTGGGAACTAAGGATGGGTGGCACGATGCCAGGGTAATCCTATGGGCTAGGCTTGTAAAGGCTCCAGGGCCATTAGCCTAGTACACACCTATGAACTTATGAATCTATGATAGATCCAGGAATGCTGAGCAGACTAGTTGATTACTATTGTGATGAGGGTTAACTGCATTTAGGAATGAGATGAGGGCTGTACTGTGTCTGTGTCCTTGGTGAAATCCATGCTTGGTGTTAGACAGTAGTTTATTGTCTAGAAGATATTTTAGAATTTATTTAAGTACAAATCTTTCTAAGATTTTTTTGAGTTGAAGAGAATAGCAATTGGTCTACAGTACTTCAGTTGTAATGATGAGATGCCTTTGTGCAGCAGGATAATTCAGCACTGTTTCCCAGTGGTAGAGACATGTGATTCATTGCTAGACATACTGATTAGTATGGAGATGGGATAAGTGAGAGACTCAGCTTTTATTTTTATATATTAATCTGTGAGATCATTTGCAGATAGTTTTGCACTTTTAAGCTTCAGCAGGAGTTTTTTGTGATTGCAGCATGAAGCTGAATAGCTTTTTGATTATTGATAAAGTCAGGTAAGAAGGAATGGGATGAGGCAGGAGTGGTACTTGGTAGTGACGTGGCTACATTACTGAAGTACAACTTTAAAGCCTAAACAGTTTTATTTATTTACTTTTTTGTTTATTATGCAGTGGGTTTGGTTGAAGGATTTTTCCAGGTTTCAGTGGCTTGTTGATACTGACTCAGTGTAGTCTAGGATTGTTTTGATGCTTATTTTGTTGTTTTTGACAGTATTCATTTTTGTCCTTATCTACATTCTTTTTTTTTTTTTGCTTTGTTTCTAAGTCATCTATACTGTTCCTTTGTGACTGGTGATCTACGTTTTGGCATTGTAGCCATATTGTATCTCTTTCTTTCATACATCTGGACAGGGCATCAGGGGAACTTTCTCCTCTCCTTTTTGATGGGTGCTGTGGGATCTTTTACATCCACTTAAGCTACCACCAACTCAAGCAAATGGGACAGGTCTATGTCACTTGGTCGATGAATGACATTCTCTAAACACACGTTTGAGACCATAAGATCAACAATGCAGTTCGTTGACTGTTTTGAATGAAATCACAGTACAATAGAGATGGGGGAGTGTACCCTTTTACCCACTATAGTGTGATCTCAGAGTTGGTATATATAGTTTTTCAGGGGAGGTGGGGGGGTGCAGGGGGGGCATGCCCCCCTGCAAAAACATTGTTTTGATGATGCTTTTGTTGATCAACGAACTGAATTGTCAATCATGTGGTGTTGACCATGCGACAATGTCATTCATCTGTAAATTGACATAGATCTGATGGGGCTTCAGTTTAATGTCTCATCCAAAGGACATCACACTCAGGAGTGCAGAACTCCCCCCTCCTTATGTTGCATTACAGTGAATGCAATCCATGTTCCTGGTATGGAAACAGAACCCAAGGCCTTTTGCACTAAAAGCGAGTGTGCCATCTGTTGCTCAACTGACACTGATAATCATATTAAAATCAATATTTTAATTTATGACTGTTTTATATGGTATTTTTAGAGCTACACAGTTTAATATGTCTTCAGGTAGGAAAGGATTATTATTTGGTTTACTATGTAGTGGTATGTATAGTGCTATTATACATACGGATTTATGTGGATTAAATTGAAGGAATGAAGAAGGTAATAAGCAGAGCTAGATAACACTATTCTATACACACACACACACACACATATATATATATATATATATATATGTGTGTGTGTGTGTGTGTGTGTGTGTGTGTGTGTGTGTGTGTGTGTGTGTGTGTTTACAATGGTCAGTCCTGCTCTTTTTTGTTTTTGCAGGCTACTCATAGGATATTTTATCCCTGGGGAGTACTGTTTCACTAGCAACATGTCATTTCAGTTTCTAGCAATGTTTTAGCATCAGAGTAACTCTTAGCAACCCAGACTTGAAACCATTGTTATTTCAGTTGCAGAAGTTTTGAATGTTGAAGTTAATAAGTTTTAGTGGATAGATTTTTGTCAGATTGATGGAGTGGTGTGGTACATTGGGTTTTGGATATATTGAATGTTGGTGGGGAGAGAATGTAGAGATAATTGTTAATGGACCAGGGCTGTGGCATAAGCAGACCTTTAAATAATGATATGTTTAGTAGTTTCCTTAATATAGGGGTGAGTTTGATGAGATGGGTAAGGATGAGTGGGTGAGTTTTTGAGGAGCACTTTATATATAAAGTTTTCAATAAGTATGACAGACTGGTGTCACAGATTGTTGAGGTAATTATGGATTATTTTTTTTTCTTTTTTGGATTGTAGATTTTGAGGGATGTAGCTTTTAGTATGATGATAGTTTATGTTGTGATCTAAGTTATGCTGTCACATAATAGAGTAATTAAGAGTATGTTTAGAAGGATTATGGATACCAGTGTGGAGGAAGTAGTAGTTGGGTGTGTTTTAGACATAACTGGGCAGTGCTTGCTGAGTATTGATGGGAGGAGAGCATGAATGAGGTATTGGTAATAGCAGGATACTTTACATTGGTTACATATAGTAGTAGTAAGGGAGTAGCATTGTTTTTCTTTGAGTTATGGGGGAAAGGTTGAGGTGATATTTGATAGAATACTTGTGATTATGGTAGTTGGGGGTGGGTGGAATTTTTGGGTAGGCAAGGCAAGTGAAGTGGCTTTGCCTACTGAGTGGGAATAGCTGGAGTCTTCTTAAAAAAACAGACACTCTTGTAGGTATGAATAGTGTTCTCTTTATTCATGTCTACTTTTGTCCAACAGTGCAGCCTGATTACAGAATGAGTTTTCTGGCACCCTTTCCCTAATTCTTTCAAACAGCTAAGGGTGTTTGCGAAATTTCAAGTTTTACATCTGCTCTTCGTTTGTCTTTATTGTTCTACTATTGCAGGTCCAGGAAAAGTGGGAGTTATGAAAATATTTAGTTTATAGCATTCCTTTTCAGTAAAAGGGTCATAATGGTTACTGAATAACCAGAAGCAGGGTTTAGGGAGCTAAGAAGTGGCAACTCAAAGCAATATGGTGCTGCAAAATACTTTTTCTGAAATAGGCTAAATAGGGAGTGTGGGATGGGGAGTGTCAGTCCTCCAGGCATGAATGCAGCAATAGCACTTAACCCTGCTTTATAGTCTACTAAAAGTTTACTGTAAATGCCTGTACACCACAGCCCCCCCCCTTTCACCGAAAGCCTTACATATGAGTCCTGTTTCTGTTTTTTTTTAATGCTATGAAATGGGGAAATAAACTATATCCTTATTATTTTGTTTTTATCAGTCTCTTGTTTTGGGGCTCTTAAGGATGGTGTCTAAAGTGTTGCAATATGGAAATTAGCTTACTGGAAGGGGGAAAGAAGAAAACAGAATATCTGTAAGTGCTGGGAACCTAGATATTTTAAGAAGTGCAGGTTTTATACCCACTCTGTCCATCCCGGGATCTCATTAGTGTTGCATTGTATATTTCCTCTATGCACCACAATGATATAAACCAAAGGGATGGGTGGAGGGTACACTGGCTATAGGGTCAGAAATTTCAACAATATGCAGATACATAGTACAGCATAAACAGAACATTCAAGTGTATTGCATTTGAGTAGTTGTGTAATACAGCATCTATTCACCATTGTTTTTCTTCCAACAGTAGCAGATGGTCAGTTCTGATTAAGGTCATGGTCAGTTGTCTGTCAGGTGCTAGAATCTGCCACATCACGCACACACAAGTCTATCCAGAACAGGTACAAGTGTGACTCTGTCATTGCCCATGTTGGTGTGAATGACTTGAAACATACCTCCCTGGACTATATGAAGAGAGGCATGATTGAGCTCTCAGAGTATGTGTCCCAGGCAGGTATGACCCTAGCCCTAAGCAGCATTTTACCTTCACCAAGAATGATACCACAATACCAACAAAAAAATAACTGACTTCAACAATTGGCTTAGTTTCTGGTGTCTTTCCAAGGGGATCCAGTATCTGCCTGCCTTGGATGACATAGTTGACGGGCCTCAATGCTTTGCCATAGATGGCCTTCACCTGTCACCCCTGCAATTCCAGATCCTGGCCAAGTCTCTTGCCTCCCCCATTGTGCCTTTTTTTAGGCCATGTCCCAAAGACAAATCTTCCAACATAAAAGATCTGTCAAAAAGCAAATTGAAGGTCATGCTACTTAATGCTAGGAGCCTTAACCTGAAAATGGACTCCTTACACTGGAAGATGCCAATGTCTGTGCGATCAGAGAAACTTGGTTCAGGGCTGTGGACAGCACCCCTGCCTTACCAGACTATACCTCATTCCACACCTTCCGACCCAAAAGAAGTTTCTATCTTCATTAAGGACAGGCACACCTTCAGACTGGTTTGCCAGCATTACACACTGGAATTACTCCAGGTGCAACTGACAGTTGGCAAGACACTCATCCAAGTTATGGCCAGCTATAGACCCCCCCCCCATGACTCTGGACACCCACTCCTCCTACCAGGACCTACTTGACTCCAGCAATGTACCCCCAACATCCTGTTCATAGGTGCATACTAGGCTAATGCCCCTTTGATGTAGCTGCTCCTCACTGGTTGCCATGGAGATCCTCTCTCTAGGTTGCCTGCATTGTATGTATAATTCAAACTCTTTAATTTCCATTCTTGACACATCGTTTAATGAATGCAGCACAAGCAGTAGATGTAATAGCACCACTAAATGAGATGTAAGTCCACAACAACCCACCTTCGTTTAAGTCACCATGGCCTAGGTGAATCCTAAAGCTCTAAAGCTAGAAGGATAGATCCCACTTGGACAGTTTTTGTTTCTAATCGCTCTGTAAGTAGAGACACTGTAAAGGGGTATGTTCAGTGATTATTAGCATATAGCCCATTTTATGACAAGGAATTCTTAGTAAACAGCTGTATAACATCTATCAGCATTACTGAAATTTTTAATGATATGATAAATGGGATGTTCATCTACATCTACAGTCTGAAGCAAGACTGTACAGCATCCACATGCCCTAGGAAGTGGTTGAAAAGCTTATGAGCTACTGGTATTGTTTCTGAACACAGTATATCTTTTAGTTTTTTAAAGGCTTGTTCTGCTCAGTTATCCACTTAATTTCAATGAATCCTTGTCCTTATATCATTTAAGGGGTAAGCATTGGTAGGAAAAATTACACTTTTATTGGATTATAACTTAAGACATAGGCAAACACACAGAACATGTTAACATGTTCACAGTTACAAACATTATTCATCATATACATTTTTTCTACAACTATCAAAAATCCAACATTACATAAATTGCTCAATTTCTGCTTTCTCTTAAACCTCATTCCTCCTCCAAAACATTATGCTACGTGTATTGTTTCACTACTTGTATCTTGCTATCCCCATCCATAGTGTTTAGTCTCTTCCCACACATCCTTAGCTCCCATAACAAAATCCTTTTTTAACCCATACTCCTAAATACTTCTTTTTATGGTGTCTCCATAAATATGGGTTTTGATTAACCAATTCATGTTTGGGTATATAGTTTCCAACTATAGCCTTTGTTTTGTATTCATTCATTTTATACCCCCCCCCCCCCCCCACAGGAACTAAAATTGTCTCAGAACATAACACAACACTGAGATGTTCTTCTCTGGTTCTATCAGGTACAAAATAATATTGTCTTGATGACTTTTCTTGATTACCATACCAATTATATCCTTTCATTTTTGAGTCCCTTATTTTCTTTGCCAGTGGCTCTAAATATAATTCAGATAACAAATGGAAAAGAGGACACCCCTGCCTGGTTCCCCCGTTCAGACTCAACCCTCCCACTTTAATTTTGCCTCTGATCCATCTTGTACCATCCTGATTAATTTCATTATTGTGTCAGAGAATGCAAATGCTTCCATTTCTTAGTGGTTAGCATGGCCCATTTTTGTAGTTTCCCTTTTCTCAGGCTGTGGTTTCACTATTCCTTGGCCTATTAAACAACCCAAATAACAGGATTATGCTACGGCTAACTTGCATGTAGTTGGGATAGCAGTCATTCTAGCTTGAAAAAGGGAACCTAAAATGTCTTAAATTTTAGGAAGATGGCATTCACAGTACTCAAAATTTATTACCACATCATCCAGTCAGTTTGATGCATATCTGGTAAATAGCTTAACGATTTTGTCCATTAGCCACAGAAATGCTGCATGTGTTCCATGGAGACCAAAAGGAAGGACTCTATAGTGAAAGGTCCATCTGGTATGGAAATGCCATTTTCCATGGTTTCTAGGAATTGTGGAATTCATCAATTGCCCTTGTTTTAGTCCAAAGTGGACAAAACCTAGCCCTGCCCAATTGTTCTATTAGATCATTCACTTGGGTCATGTGATATGAATAAAATACAGATACTTTTTTTTAATTTTCTGAAGTTGTTAGAAAAGCTTATAAACCCATTAGGCTTCATGATCAATACAATATGGCTATCCACTCACTCTGGGATTCTTTAACCCCCAAGTTTAAGTATATTTTTGTACCTATCCCTTAACTGCTTAGAAGCTGCTCCTCAGCAACAGAGGAACACACACAATGGCACCATACAGCAAGCTCATAAGCAGCAGACTACTCCTCACTAATAAATAAAGTGCTTATATTCAAAAATCTGCCCTCTCTCTCACAGTCCCTTTGTGCACCTCTCTTCATAAACGGTAAAGCAATCCTCAATAAGAACAGATTTTTAAACAAAGAGTACTGCAATAGCAATGGCTGGTGAATACCTTGTCTCACAAGTGAAATTTGTTGTATGTAGTCAGCAACCATTTACCCTTGACATCCACACTGTCAACTATCAAACAGGTTCACTTGAGAGTTAGACATGATATTTATACTGCATGCAGGCATTTCAGCAGGGCTATTGAAAAAAAACTATATAAAATGTTCCCTGTTTGTGCCTATAAAGGCCAAGCCAGCTAACTGATAATTCTTTTGAGCTAGTCTGTTTTATCAGACCAGAGAAAAAAGAGCTGAAGTAAAAAGGTGAGGAAGTCATCAGCTTCCCCCATGCTCCCAATTCTCTAGTTAACACTTATTTCCATAATAAGCATCCCAAATGAATAAAAGAAACCATGACTGAGTTAAGAGGAGTAACATATGGCTCTTCACTGCAGTGCAAAAGTACTAAAGGACTACGACCAATCACTTTGTCTCATCATTCTCCTCCATAGGTCCAGAGGTAGGTAGTAGGAAATGAGCCTGCACAACATTACAAGCCTAGCTAAATATACATATTCAAATGTTCTCTGTAGCTTCAAGAAGCACAAGCCAAGATAAACTTGGGGAGAATGTGAGGCTGCCCATTCAGTTATTTAGCTTCATCTTGAAGGTTGCAGTGGTGATATTCTGCTTGACATGTATTGAAGTTTGCTCCATAGGTGAAAGATACATTGGGAAATGAATGCATCACACCACCATGTCTTATTTATCTACTGATGAAGGTTTAGTTCTTTTAACCAAGTATTTGAGGTACCACGAATTCAGCCAATGAATAGAAGGTCAAATAGGGTTGGAGCTTTCATGTCTTGAAAAGATAGACACAGATCTCCATAGAGGAGTTTGTAAGAAACTGATTAAAGAGAAAAGGCTGCCATTGTCTCATGATAACCAAGATTTCTGTGGTCATTGATCTTTATAGCTATGAATCCCTGAAGTCTTCCAAGCTGATTGATATGTTTAGACAAATTAATGACAAAAGATGCATGATGTTCAAAAACAGGTCTGTTAAGATATGAGTAAAGGGGAGTTAAGACTTCCTTGGATATAATGGAGATGAGTTTGGAGATTAGCCTGGCCAGAAATCTATTCCTTTTTACCTTTATAGAAGCCTTGTGTTTGTGCAGGTTTTGGCGTAATTGCTCAGAGCTGCTCATTGTTTGGCAACTAAGCCAGATATTTCCAGTGAACTTGCTTACAGCTAAGGCAATCCTCTGCTAAAAAGATGAAAATAATTATTATTTTCACTTCTATTTATAATTGTGATAGCATTTTATTACTTTCCTGTGTTAGTTGTTGTATTAGCCGCTCTTTAACTAAATAAAAATATACTGTTCTATTGCTGCTTTAGGTACTTACTATATAACATCTTACAGTATATTTATCACAAAAACTCAAGTTTAATGCATAAAAACATGTTCATTGCTATTAGCTTTTTACTATTTTTTATGAATAACCACAGTTATTATATAGTTTGTTTATAAGTTTTAGTGTTTTATATATGCAGTTTTTTTAACTGAACTCACATGGCAGTTTGTTACTGTTGCTTTAAGCTAATGAAGTAGTTGCTGTTAATTAATGAACTCGTTGGCTTGAAAATGGTATAAATATTAGTGGTGAATTTTTTTTTTATTGATTCTGATGAAGCCTATGGTGCAGTAGATTAAAGCACTAAATCGTATGCAGTTCTTGATGTGAATAAAAGACTGTTTGTTTTTTAATATACATTGAGTGGACTGCTGTGGCTTTTGAAGTGCTTGGGAATCCTGTGCCTGGTGTTTTCCCTATTACTTTTTATTACTTACAATATTGTGTCCGATAGTCAGGGCTGTTGTATCTAGATTGTGAGGTCTTTTTACACTTGGGCTCCAAACCAGCCATTTTTCATTAAGAAGTTTTTTTCTGCACTACTGTGAAGATTGCTGGTAGAAGGATTATTGTATGCTTCCTAATTGGTAGCTTGCTTAAAACATGTTGCTTTTGCCTATATATAAGAATCCCGTATGTGTGCAGTGCACTGTATAGATGAAAACTTGAAGATAAAATTTCCCTAGAATAGCGATCACTGAAACCATACCCAGCCCCCTGCTCTTCCAGGAGCAACTAGGTTGCGCAATGAGCTGCATCTCTCTGTTAGTTAACTTTAGACTACACAAAGTACAGTTCCCACTCATAATCTCTGTACCTAAAATACAGTTCAGTCTAATTAACCCATTCCTTTCCCTGACAAAACCCACAGTAAGAACCTGATATCATGGATAGGCAGTTTCCTACAATCTCTGTAGCCAGCTCGATGGACTTGGGCATCCTGAGGCAATGTAGCAATTGTCTCATGTATACTGACAACCACTTAATCCTGAAACAAACATATACTGCATGTGAGAGATGAAGTCATACTATGAAAATAGAGGCAAGTCTCTCACATACAGACAAGCTGAATGCCAAACAGGTTGTCAGCACACACACATCACTTCCCACACAAATAAGGATTTGACACAAACGCACATATGCGACGGTACCCACTGGTAACTTACCAAAAACTCAGAGGCCTCTCAGTCTCTGTCTTTGGAAACCACATACAACAAAGCAAACAGCAACAACAAATAATAATACATACAACCACATACACCAGTGTCTCAACATACAAGCTCATAAGGTGAAACACCACAAAACCTACCAAACTGATCATAGAAGACTCCATAGTGAAACACACGGATGCCCCCCTCATCAGGGTGAATAAGGAGTCAGTTACAGTTAGCTGCCTGTTATGTGCCAGAATCTATCAGATCTCCCAAACACCCATGTCACTCAGCCATAAGTACCAGTATGATGCTGTCATAGTCAATAGTATGATGCTGCCATAGTATGATGCTGTCATAGTCCATGTAGGTAAGAATGACCTGAGTCATTACCTCCCTTGACTATATGAAGCCAGACATGATTGATCTCTTAGATTATGTGTCACAGCCAGGTAGTAGCCTAGCCTTCAGTAGCATTCTCCCTTCTCAAAAAATGATGCTATAATACAAATAAAAAATGATTGACTTTAACAATTGGCTTAACTTTTGAGGTCAGTCCAAGAGAATCCAATATTTGTCTGCCAGGGAGGACATGATTAACAGGCCATGCTGTTTTGCGAGAGATGGTCTTCTCTTGATGCTGCTCAATGTCAGGAATCTAAACAAGAAACTGTACTCCCTAGATGCACTCCTCACCATGGAAAAAGGTTGATGTCTTTGCAGTCACTCAGACAGGGTTCAAAGCTGTGCAAAGCATCCTGGCCATGCAAGGCTGCAATATCTTCCATACGTTCAGACCACCAACTGAGCAAGAAACAACCAAAGGATGAGGTGTATCCATCTTCATAAAGGATAAGTACACCTCAAGACTGGTCAAAAAGTACAACTCTCTTGAACTACTCCATGTTCAACTAACCATAGGCAATATCCCCTACTACATCATCGCCAGCTATAGGCCCCCAACATGAACCAGAGAAAACATAAGTACCAGGACTTCATGGAGTTACTCACCATGTAGCCCAATAAGTTACTCATGGGTTATTTTAATTATTGTACCATTGACTGTGGAACATACACAACCACTAACATGCAGGCAAAGAGGTTCTTAGTCTTTTTCTCATTGCAAATGCTCTGGGAAAGCTGGTCAGCACACTCCCTAGGGGTTCAAATATATATTACCTACTAACATAGGGGAGCATTGCACCCCCCCCCAATGTAATGTCCTCTTTAGTAAGATCAGACCACAAAATGGTCTCCTTTGAAATAACTAAATAAATATAAGTTCAGATACTCTATCAAGCTCAAAAATACTAAGCAATTTCTCCAAGACAAATGATCTCCTACTAAGCAATAGCTTAAGATCCCAGGAAAAAAAACAGAATCCTATGCAGAGGTTACACCAATAGCCTGGATAGCCACTTAAGCAGTTGTATAGAATTGGCAGTACTGGTTTGGATTAAACACAGACCTTGCTGGAAAAACAAGCCATCTGGCAGACCCCTGCTGGACCCCTGGTATAAACAGACTATACAACAAAAGAAAGAAACTAATGTCCACAAATAAGTGGGAAAAGGCTTAGCAGAAGAAGACTCACATACTAAACTGGAGGAAATAGCCAACCTGCTAGCTGAAACTTTACCTCCCCCACTTGGCCCCACTAATCATCCCCCCAAATATACCTGCCACAGTTCCTCAGCCTACTATCTCAAGACAGCAGGTCATCTCTGCACTGTCTAAGGCTAAAAACATGGCAGGGGGCCCTGAAAACATCCCTGGTTGCCTTTTAAATAACTTAAAACATGATCTAGCAGTCCCACTTGGATCACTATGCAACCACAGCCTCAAGACTATGCTCTGGCAGAATGGATGACAGCAACAATTATCCCTCTGCAAAAGGGGGACCATCATTCAACCCAGAAAATTATAGACACATAAGCCTGACTAGCCTCATCTGTAAGACCATGGAAAGAATCATCATGAACCTTGTCAACAAGGTCATAGGTACGTCTCTGCTCCTAACCCAGCTTGGATTCACTAAGGGTAGGTCATGTCTCTTAAATCTGGTTGACTTCTTTGAGAAGGTTACCGATGTCATGGATGAGGAAAATACTGTGCATACCGTCTACCTTGACCTAGCCAAGTCATTTGACACAATTCCCCACTGAGGTAGTATAGAAAAACTCTCTCAAATGATCATAAACCCCTTTGTCAGCAGGTGGGTAGCCAAATAGCTCACCGACAGGGCACATACTGTCAAAGAGGGTGAATTCACCTCTAGCAAGAGGCCAGCCATCAGTGGTGATACACAGGGTTCTGTACTAGTCCCTCTCCTGTTTGGTATTTATTTCTCAGAAGTCAAGGTAAATGTAGCTGGCCTTTCACTGATCAAGTTCGTGGATGACTGCAAATTGGAGGCAATCACTAAATCCCTGAACAATGCTGATATACTGCAGAAAGGACTAAAGCTGAAAAATGATTAGTACCACAGCCATGGTTTGAAACTAAATGCAAAAAATGCATAATTATTCCCTTTTGAAAAGTAAATACCCCAGCTAATTACAATATAGACAGCAGCCCCCAAAGAGTAGACCCAGTGGTACATGATCTGGGTACTCAGGCTGATAGTAATCTGAACTTTGACCACCATGTGTCCACAGTGGTGAGAAAGTCCTTCTATGTTAGGGAATGGCATCCAGATCAAAGGACTTTATAATTCCACTGTGCTTGGCCCGCATCAGACAAATAACTGACTACAATCCACCCTTTTGCATGTACCTCACTAGACATCAACCCCATAGGTTTCTTGCCAGGAAGATACAGGGTATAAAAAACAAGTTATATCTGGGAAAATTGAAAGCCCTTTAGATGCATAGATTGGTACTAGGCTAACTGCCCTTGTGAGACATTTTAAGCCTAGCCAATTATCCCTTGTGAGACTCAAACCCTGCACCTTGTGTTTGTAAGGCAAACACCTTAACCATTAGGCCACCCTCCCAACCCTTCACTATATTCGGTCTCCTACAGACCTCTGAAGGGTGACCTGTGTCTGCTCTACAGGGCAGTCTCTGATCTGGCTCTGATGGAAATGTCCCTATATCCCATGTGGCTCTAATATAGGAATTTTAAGGAATGATACAGTGGAAATTCTAACTTGGCTAGATTTTTCTTTTTTTTTTTTTTTTCAATAATTTTTATTTTTGTTTTACATTTGCAAAAACCATAACCATTCCATATTTACAAAATGATCATATTTGCATGTTATACATTGTGGATAAAGTAGAAACATGTAGGTCATACAACATACCTAATTACAATATATACAAAGATGCTTTCCCAATTAATGTCATTAGTCTAAAAACAGCACATACAAAAATGATACTTCATCCATAGTTATGCTGTGTACTCGTGGGAATACTTCCAGTTCATAACATATGGTGTACCTGGTGCTTTATGCTAATAAGATGTTATAGGACTGTTCCCAGATTGCTCGGGCTTTCATATTTTTGTTTCTTTTGTCCAATACTACCTTATGTGCTAGTAGATGTTTAATAGCAGATTTCTTGAATTCCTCCCAAGAGATACTTAGGATCTAACCATTTGCGAGCTATATATAGCTTCATTAAGAAGAAAATCGTTATAAGTGGGTTAGCTTGTTTTCCTGAGATGTTGGCTGGGAGGATGTGTAAAAGAGTAAATTCCCATGTTAGTGTTGATGCTTGATACCTCATTTTTTGCAGTTGTAACTTAAGGGAATTCCAAAGCTTGAAAACGCATTTACAACTCCAGAATATATGTATTAGGTCTGCAGTCTGGTCTTTACAGTGTGGACAGTATGGGGACTTAGTTGCAATGAATTTGTGAAGAATTGCTGAGGTGAAATAAGCATCATTATTAATTGTGAGTTGCGTGTAAGAGAGTTTTTTAAGTGGAATAGTTTTCAATGTTAAGTTGATTGCCTTTTCTATTTGCTGGTCATCCATATCAGGTTTTAATTTTCTCCAGTAATTAGAGAAGAGAAGGTCTTTCTGGAATTTGATTTCTGAATAAAAATCATGAAAACAACTTACAACGTTAAGTCACAAACCATCCAATATGTGCCACAGCTCTTTTATAACCTTGCGCTGTCGAAATAACCACAAAAACGCAAGGTAAATCCAAATAGAATTCAGCAACAAATCCAAAAATAAGGAATCCTGGTGGAATAGGACACTGAAGAATAACTCCAAACTGATGCGAACTGAACAAGTAAATCAATATCCTTTATTCCAAAGAAGAACAACGATACAAAATGGTAAATGAACTTAAATAACAAAAATCATTCCAATAAGGTTAAGCTCTTTCACCCACTACAACTCGTGGGCTTCATCAGAACCTTTTGAATAAAATAACAAAATCCTTTTAAAAGAAAAAAGGCACCAAAAGGAAGCGGAAACTGATGTAATATCCTATATAGCAAATACCGCCCCCTGCCCTTATATACCAATCATTAGATTTAAAATTGGCGCCAACAGGAAGCTGAAAAATACGTCATTTTCTGTGTTCTGTCATATGCTATACTCCACCCCTTAAAGGCCTCACTACACTTCCTAATACTTCAATATATACAAAATCTATCAATGCAGTTCTTGCAAAAAATTAATCAATAAAATTCATCACAATGACCATACTCCAGCATCCATATTCATGTTGATTTAAAATATTTAAAATGAACACACTGTAAGATAAAAATAAATCTAAAATATGTACACAAAAATCCTATAATAAACCCGTAATAAACCATATCTCAAAAACCTAACAATCACTTCACCTATACAACCTAACCAATATATAAGTGTATATATAATATATAAGTGTTATATAACCAATGTATACTTGTACATAATACAATAATGTGAAATTAATATGTATATAAAAAATTCACAATAAATATACATGTGAAATAAGTTAAATAATTAATAAATAATAAACTATCATATACAATATTCTAAAATTAGTTTACAAGAAATAAAATCGTTGAGGCCAGGGTATGTGGTGGCATCTAATAAAAGTTGCCACCAGACCTCTTTAAAACTCCACGCTGTTTTGTAATCTCCACCTATAGAATCAACAGTGATGGTTTCAAGAATAGCAAACTTAAAATTATGTGTTTCATCAGTGGAAATTATATGCCGATATAGGGCATTTATTACATCTTTTTTGTGTATACTATAAATATGGTCATAAATGCGTTGTCGAAAACAACGCTCTGTTTTGCCTACATAAAAGCATATGCACTCAGTACATTTGGCAAAATAAATCATCATCTTAGTCCTACAATTCCCATATTTGGGATTAATAATTGTATGAGTCTCATTTTGGATTATCAATTTTTTGTCTTCTAGGATATACTTACACTGGTTACAAGAACCACATTTATAGGTAGGAATTAATTCATTTGATCTCCCATCCCTTTGCTTTTTCCTGGGAATCAATACATTTTTAATATTTTTACCCATTTTATATGTGATTCTCGTTTTTTTTCCCCATTATTTGTATCAGTTTAGGATCCTGAGAAATCAGGTACCAAAATTTGTTTACAAGATAAATAACTTTGTCAACTACTGGGCTATATAATAATATTAAGGATCTGTGATGACTGTTATACTGACTTCCATCTCCTTTATCTTTAATCATATGTCCAGATTCAAATCCCTTTCCCAATAAAGGACAGTATTTTCTGTCCCTTTCTTGAATGACATAATTACCAATAGTAGACAAAATTTTTTTAGGATAATCTCTCTCAACAAATAATTGCGTAATAAACTCAACTTCACCTGTCAATACCTTCATGTCAGACGTCATACGCGCAAGCTCTGATAACTTGTCCTTTAAAAATATTATGTTTCATATTTAAAGGATGACAGCTGCTGTATTCCAAATAATCATTAGTAAAAGTATTTTTCCTATATATTTTTGATTGGAATGTTGAATCATGTTTATAAATATATGTATCCAAATATGCAATCCCCTCAGTATTATATGTATACGTGAATTTCAGATATTTACTGGTGGTATTTAGATACTTTAAAAACTTGTCTAATTTTTCCGCACTGTCATCCCATAAGATGTACATGTCATCCAGAAACCTTGAATAATGTCTGACATTTTTGAAATATTCACATGGGAAAAGGGAGGTGAGTTCCCAATCAAGCATAACCAGGTTGGCAAAGATGGGTGCACAAGCAGCACCCATAGCTATCCCCCTGGTTTGCTTGAAGTACTCACCTTCAAAATAAATAAAATTGTGTTCTAACACTAAGGTCATCAACTCCATAATAAGACTTGTCTGTTCCCAAGTAAGATTGGCAAAGGATGTTAATACTATTACAAAAAGCATCCAAACCAGCTTGTTTTGGTATGCTTGAAAAAAGATCAACAACGTCTACAGTAACAAAAAACAAATTATCTATGTTAATATTCATAGGAAACATTCCAAAAAATTCCCAAGAATCTTTTACCATATGGGGGATTTTACTATATATATGTTTTAATGAACAATCTATATATTTTCCCATAGGGAATGTTTTAGATTTGCTACCAGATATGATTGGCCGAAAAGGGGGGGTCCAAGATATTCTTATGTATTTTGGGAATACCGACGATGGTTGCTAGTCTAGGATACTTCACTTGTAAAAAATTATAAGTCTCCTTATTGATTCTACCATCTATATAAAATTCCTCTAAATAGGAATCAATACACTGGTAAGCTATATTTATCTCATTAATAGAAATATTTTGGTAATTCCCTGTGTGATATAAAATATCATATATTTTTTTAAATATTTTAAATTGTCATATATTACTATACCACCCCCCTTGTCCGGCTTCATCACTCTAATATTGGAATTGTCTTGTAGAGACTTAAGTTTCTCTCTTTCTTCATTAGATAAATTATTGGTAACATTATCATTTATATTTCTAGCTACCCAGTAAATTTCTCTAGTTACTACTTTCTCATATAAGTCAACCTTAGGATGACTGGGTGGTATAAATGTACTTTTGACTCTCAAAGAATTATCATAATTTTTTAATGTAGCTATTTCAATATTATTTTTATCATTAAAGAAAATTCCTAAATTCATCTTTCTAATGAATTTTTTTAATTCACATAAAACATCCACCACACAAAAATGGGTATTAGGAATAAATTTCATACCTTTGCATAAGAGCTCAAAATGGGTCTTGTGTATATCCAAACTAGAAAAATTGTAAATATTGAAATTTTTGTATGTATATATGTAGTCCTCCCTGATGCTATCAGAACACTCTGAATCAGTTAATTTCTCTCCCTCCATGGTGTTTTGCCCCCCCCCCACTGTCTCTGGCTGGGTTTCCAAGTTAACCAATGATCTTGTTGGTAAATATTCCAATGCGACTGCCCTTTTTTGGAATCCACCCTCTGAAAATGGGAATTGTATTTCTTATAATCCTCTTGATCTGTCTCATATGAGTGGTCAACTTTATTACCTTGTAAACTACTGTTTCTATCCTTATAATTATACCAATCATACGCCTTACCATTTTTGTGCTGTTCGCTATCCCTTATTAATTTTTGTTTCCTAATACATATATTTTCCGCTCACTTGTCTGCCAAATTATATTGTTTCTTATACAACCTTTCCCAGTCTGAAAATAATAAATCACCTATAATCTTCATATTTAACTCCTCAGTATCATGTATCAACTGACTCAACCTTCCGTCATTGTGTTTAATAAGAATTTTCATAAAGTTCTAACCAATGCTGAGGTAGTAGAAAAGAACCCTTGATTCATGTACACCAGGAATCCTTTGTAAGCTCTCAAGAAGACCAAAAAGCTTGCCAATGTCACTCTTAAGAGATGCGACCTCATCCCTTAACTTGGTTAATTCATTAGTGTCATTATTATCAATATTAACCGCTGTTGAAATAGGTGAGCCCACACCGGATATGTCCATGACTGAAAAGACAACTGAATAAAAATTATGAAAACAACTTACAACGTTAAGTCAAAAAACATCCAATAAGTGCCATGGCTCTTTTATAACCTTGCGCTGTCAAAATAACCACAAAAACCGCAAGGCAAATCTAAATAGAATTCAGCAACAAATCCAAAAATAAGGAATCCTGGTGGAATAGGACACTGAAGAATAACTCCAAACTGATGCGAACTGAACAAGTAAATCAATATCCTTTATTCCAAAGAGGAACAACGATACAAAACAGTAAATGCACTTAAATAACAAAAATCATTCCAATAAGGTTAAGCGCTTTCACCCACTACAACTTGTGGGCTTCATCAGAACCTTTTGAATAAAATAACAAAATCCTTTTAAAAGAAAAAAGGCGTCAAAAGGAAGCAGAAACTGATGTAATATCCTGTATAGCAAATACCGCCCCCTGCCCTTATACACCAATCATTAGAATTTGATTTCCCCTATTATTTTGTATGAGTTCATTATTGCTTTCCTTGACATTAACATAGTCTTCCAAAATAGGGTACAGTTTTCGATGTCACTTTCAAGTATGGTAAGGTTTTGGAGGTAACTGGAACGCACCTCTTTCATTTGTCTTAAAATTATTATATATACTTTAGGCAAGTTTAGATTACTTCTTAATTCATGAATTGTGTTATTGAGGAATGGGTAGATATCTTGAATTCTCTTATGTTTTAACCGAGGGAAGGAGTCTAGGTTTAGCATCTTGTTATTTATTTTTAAGTTAGGATTTTTATGGAGGGGTTGTAGTATTAACATAGCTTGTCCAAGGTTTAAGGAGTGGAACAGTTTTTGTGTTATATTTATAGAATGTTTTAGTAGCTCTATTATGTTATAGGCTTGTCAATCTTTTTTATTTAAGAAGGAAAGAGCTTTGGGATTGATGTCTAGTGTTTTTATGTACCTTTAGTATATTGTTACCCAGGCCGGTGAAACAATCTTTGCCAAAGGGTCATACTCTGCTATTCTCAGTATTCTATTAGTGTTGATAATAGAGTAGTAGGTTCTTAAATCTGGCAAGTTCAGACCCCCTTTGTTTTTGGGAAGTGTTAGTTTTTGATAGGAGATTCTGGTCTTTTAAGGTTCCATTACACATTTTGCTAGAAAGGTATGAATTTGTTTGAAGAATTTATTATGTATAGTTATCTGAGATGTCATAAATAGATATTAATCTAGGTAGTATGTTCATTTTAATTATTGATACTTTAGACAAAAATGGTAGCTTAAGGTTATTCCATCTTGTACAATCTTGTGTTATGTTTTGCCATTTAAGAGTTATGTTATGTTGGTAGAATTCCTTGTTATTCTGAAAGAAAGTAATCCCCAGGTATTTGGTTTCTTCTTTTATTTTTGTCTAAGAGAGGTATTAGGGAGATGAGTCTAGGTGGCCTTAAGGGGAATATATTAGTTTTATTAAGGTTTAATTTGTAGTTAGACATGTATGAGAATTGTTCAATTGTGCTTATTATTTTGGTCATGTCTGAACTTGGTATAGTAAAGTATATGTTTAAATCGTCTGCAAATGCTGAGAGATAAACTTTGAAGTTATGTATTGAGGGGGGATTATGATATGTATTTTGTTTAATGTATAGAAATAGGGATTCTAGGTAAAGGTTGAAAAGAAAGGGTGATAGCGGGCAGCCTTGTCTTGTTCCATTTTTTATCGAAATTCTGTTTGATCATGCTTTGTTTATATATAGGGATGTATATGGATTACTATAGAGAATTTGAATGATCTATATAAAATTTTTAGATATGTCAAAGTGAGGGAACGTTTGCAGCAAGAATTCAAGATTGCCCTATCAAAAGTCTTGTGGGCATCTACTACCATTGTGAAGATGTTGGTATTTCTCTGATTTGCAAAGGATATTAACGCTTCTAAATTAGCATGTTGTCACTGGTTTGTCTACATGGTGTAAACCCAGATTGTTCTGGAGAAATTATTTTCTCTATCAGATTTTTAACTCTGCTTGTGAGTATTGAGGACAGGATCTTGGTGTCTATATTTAGAAGAGAGATGGGTCTATAGCTATCTGGATGTTTAGGGTCCGCTTGGTCTTTTAATATAAAAATAGTTTTAGAGGCATTAAAGTGAATATCATGTATGTTGTTATTTATTATATAGTTCAGCACATGGTATAATAATTTGGCAACTAGTGGACTGAAGGATTTATAAAATTCTGAGGTAAGACCATCTGGTCCTGGGGCCTTGTGTGGTTTTAGATGTTTAATTGTTGTAGTTATCTCATTAACAGAAATGGGCTCCGTTAGTTTTTTTTGTTGATCTAAATCTAGTTTAGGGAATTTTAGTTTTTGAAGAAAAAGATCCCTATCCTCCTTCGAGGGTTGTAGGGTTTGTTCTCCATATGTATGAGTATATATTTGTTCAAATACTTTGATAATTTCCTCATTTCTTGTATAGTTTTCCCTTGGTAATTTGCTTCTGCTATAACTGAGGTGGATTTTTGTTGAGTGATAATTCTGGCCAATGCTCTGGAAGGAATTTGGGCTTCTTCTGAGTAATTAGCCAACTGTCTTGTCTCATAAAAAGATAAATTTCTGTTCTTGAGCATATATAGGTCTCTGTAGTTTTAGAAGGTCCATTTCCATCTGATTATTAGGGTTATTTATCAATTCTTTCTCACATTGTTCTATTTTCTCCTTTATTTTATGTTCCTCTTTCAGTTGGATTTTTTTATAATATGCTGCTTTTTTAATGAAAGTTCCTCTGATTTGTGTTTTGGTCGATGCCCATTCTATATCCATTGATGTTTGGGAACTGAAGATATTTACAAGGGATGTTTTTAATATATCCTCAATCTCTTTTACTACATCTGTTTTGAAGAGCAGATTAGGATTTAATGACCAGTTATTAGCTCTATTGTTTAAAAACCTTTTTTTGTCCCAGTTGATCTCAGTGTAACTTTGGAATGATCTGACAGAAATCTAGTGTGTATGACTATTGTAGGGTCCATGTTAATGAGGATGTCTGAGATTAAAAAGAAGTCTATTCCCGCCCACATTTTATGGCATTGGGAGTAGAATGTGTAATTCCCAGTTTTGTTATCTTTATCCTCATATTTAAAGGGGTCATATAGTTTGAAGTCTTGTTTAAGTTCATTTAAAGCTATTGTAGCTTGTCTATTATGTAGTTTGGTCGGGTTCGATTTATCCTTTCCTGAGTTTTGATATGTGTTCCAGTCAGCTCCAATTATTAGATAATGATCTTCCAGTTAGTTTAGAATTGGGTACAGTGACATGAAAAAGAGATGTTGGTTGCTACAAGGTGCATATACATTTAACACCTTTATGAGTTTTGGAAATATTGTGTTAGTAAATGTTACATAGCACCACCTTCCCTTTTTGTCAGCCTTAGTTTCATGTATTTTATCCTGAAAATCTTTTTAAATTATTGCCACCCCAGCACTGTTAGTTTTGTCCCCAGAAGCTATAATTTGTCTTATCCACTTTTTTCCCCAATATCTGTCCATTGCTCTGAAGTTAAATGTGTTTCTTGTATTAAGATGAGATTAGCTTTGGTTTTCAGGGCTAAATGCAAAAATAGTTTCCTTTTTTCTTTATTTTGTAGTCCTTTAACATTCCACATTTCAATTTCCCCAATTTATGTGATAGATATGCTTGTTTTAACTGATCTGTATGTTAATTTAGATTTATGTTTTTTGTATGTGTTGTTATAGTGTGTCATTGGAAAGCATCTAACTATTCCCGTCCCTACACTGTGCCTACCCACTATACCCCTGGACCAGGAATAAATGGGGGAATACAATGTGATTTTAGTATGTACCATAAGATTCCCACTAGTATTAAATTGTGTTTTTTCTTTACGTACAAGTTTGTGACATGGTATCCCCCTTATGTTACTAAATACAATACGGACAAAGCTTAACAGACTAGTTCTCTACAAAAAACACTACTGCGTCATATCTCTAGTCTCATCCTTTAAACTATTATACCATTGGAGTGCAGCTGTTAAAGTACAAGACATACAGCTTATAAGTTTAATATCTATTCCTCCTAAAAGTGCATTTTAAAACAACATGCTAATGATCAAATTCTCAATTAGATATGGCAAAATATACAACAATGTAACCTATATTTTTAAGCCAGACAGGTCATATTTAAATGATCCTTTTCCATATAGTTCTCTTACCTTCCCTCTTCTTATATATATATAAATTACTCAGCTTCTGTGTTCAGGCATTCTTCTCTAGCAATCTATAACAAACTCAGATTGCATTACTGGCATCTAAATAGAAGTGGGTATATGAGGGAAAAGAAAAAGATTGCAAGCTTAGGCAGGTATATATACTGCTAAGACTTGCTTGTTTAGACATTTATAACTTCTGCAGTCAATTAGGTTATATTCATATTGTCATATAATTCCTCCCCTCTAAACTGCTTAAACTCTCATTCCTGCAGTTATTCCAGTTAAACATCATTATTGCAATCAAGAACCATTTACTTGGTCTGGTTCTACCAGACTCACATCCAGAAATTAAGACTGAATTCTTTACAATAAGCTTGTATTGGAGAATCAAAGTCACAATTTTGTTTTGGTAAAACAGTACCTTATTCTTCTGATTCTTCAAAGTCATGTTTGCAGGATTTAATAGTCATCTTTCAGTCAGTTGTTGTCTTATTAATTGTTTTATGTCAATTTTTGTGATTTTGTGTCAGAAATCACTTCTTGGTTTTGCTGTACCTTCCTTTTATGTCATTTTGGTTTTATAGTGAAGATTTTGAGCTTGAAGGGGGACTGTTTTAACATACCAGTTTCCTGGGAAATGGTGTCACCTTATATTATGTGCATCAGAAACGGAAGTTGACTTTTAGTTCCTACCCGGTTTTCATTTCCTTTTCCTGTGTTCCTCGTGGCTCCCATCATTAATTTAAGGGCCTACACAGCAAGGGGAAGCTGTCAGGGTATGTATCCCACCAAAAACACTCACAAATTGGTCTGATTTTTACTCGAGGGTCATTTTTAATTTCCAGGCATTTTATTTAGATTCTGGAGGTGGAATCTGCTTGAAAACTGACAGGAAGGTATCTTTTGCTTCCTTGGGATTAGCAATCATCATGTATTTAACATCTTTTACAAGGAAAATTAGAAGGTTTGGTATTTTATCTGGAACTTTATTTCCTTTTCTATATCAGAAACTTGCAGTATGGAGATAGAAGTTGCCGAGCTTGCCTTATCTGAATAGGCAGATCTTGAGCAAAGGAAATTCCACTATTATTTCAGGTGAGTGTCCCTTTCTTCTTTGCTGCAAACAGTATTTTATTTACATCTTGATAGTTTAAGATTTTGGCATACACAGGTCTTGGTCTCAAGGATGTTTGAGCTTCTCTCAGAGCTCTGTGGGCTCTCTCTATTATTATTTGTTGAGTTGCTTCAGAATCATCTAGTAAAGCTTTTAGTATGAGTTTGACAGTTGGTATTAGATCAATGTGTGACACAGTTTCAGGAATTCCCCTTATGATAATATTGTTTCTCCGAGCTCTTGCTTCTAAATCTATTATTTTTACTTGAACAAATAAGTAAAGAGGTCTGGTGCAAACTAGGGCGACTCCCCTCACAGCTCGAACAATAAACTGAATAGTGAAAAAAGTGTATATAGCGATAAGAACTTCCACAGTTTACATCCACAGATTTATTACGAAAAATACTTCCACCAGTTACATCCACAGGTTAAGCGCTTTCAACTGCATGAATCACAGTCTTCATCAGAACCAGATAACTAGATAATTGTCCTGTTTATATACAATTTACTTGAAAAAAGGCACCAATTTAATTAAAGCAATAGCTCTCCATTAGAAAAAAATTTTAAAACTATATATCAAATCATCCAAGTTACTGAATCAAATAGAAAACTAGATATATACAATTGTATTAATTATGCATTATACTAGTAACATAAAAATATATTACATGTGAATCATAATTTAAAAACCTAAAAAATATTAAAATATTGAGATAAAGTCACAATACATACCATTCCATTACTACCATAAATATGTGTACATATAATAAAATATACTACTTAACCTAATATTAAAAAAGGTTTTAAACTAATACTACTGTTCGAGCTGTGTGGGGAGTCGCCCTAGTCTGCACCAGACCTCTTTACTTATTTGTTTCAGTTGTGGGTTATATTGTTGCTTTTTTTTGTGCGTTGGTTGGAGATCTGGGATGGCAGGCAGCGGAGACGAGACGCAAGCTTCATTGAACAAAAAGGATGATGTCATGGTTCTACGCGCTGAAGTGTCGGCATTACAGACCGAGGTTAACAGACTCATTGAGCTGGTGAGTGGTTTTGTGACAGCTTCCAAACTTAATGAAAGGAAAACGGATTGCACTACATCAGCTAAATGTATTTCGGTGGAGGACTTACATGCTACACCTATTGTTGTAGGGACATTGGATTCTAATACTCAAACAGACATACCGAATGGGAAGTTGGCAGTGGAACTAGGTGAAGTACGCTCTATGCAGGATTCCCTTGACTATGGTGATAAGAATGTTATTGGGAATATGTCGCCTGCTAATGAATTCACTTTTGATTTTAGCCTATTTCACACCAGAGATGAAGCGGAGAGGAATGGGGCTAGACCGAAGAATCGTCAGGCTATAAAAACATATTTGAATCACGCAAGGACAGTTAAAGGAAATACAAAAGGTACTGTTGTTAATAAGACTATTTCTAGCCCACGTTATGAAAGTAAAACAAAAAGACATTCTGGACATGCATATTTGAATCCTAAGAAAGTGATACACCATAATGGTGATATGATGGATGTATTTTTATGTGATGAATTTGATTTTGAAAATGTGGGGGAAAGTAACTATGTTGAAGGGAGGCATGTTAGTTATACTAATGAATCTTTGAAAGAAATGATATTTTCTTTGGGTAAAAAATTGTTACAAATTAAGAATGTAAAAATTGATAATGCATATTTGTCCAAATGCCTTAAAATTAAGGTGGTACCTAAGGGATTGAGGTTTTTCAAACTACCATTAGGTCTTGATTATAAAGCGGTAGTTATGAATGAATTTAATAATTTATTTGATGGTTTTGGATTTTCATATATGGAATTACTTATCAAATTAAATGATGAAAAGCTGACCACTTTAGTTAGTGAGGTGGAAGGCTTGAATGATAATATAGTTAGACATATGGAATTTGAAACATGGAAGGAATTATATAATAAGAAATTCACATTAGCTGAAAATAAAGCAAATAGTATCTATCATAGGAAAAATAGGAAGATCCAACGAGATATAGAAGTATATCAGAATAATAGAGCTTATGTGTGGCCACAGGATAGAAGCAATACACGAAAGGAGAGATATATGAGTAATAGAAATAGATTACCAAGTGTGGAAAGAGAAGAGAATTTTCAAGGGGGAAGATTTTTTCCAGCCCCCAAGAGGCAGTACAATCAGTGGAACATAGTAGTAAGATAAATGACATCGAGAATAAGGAGTTAGAATTGTTACCCCACCCCTTAATATTAATACCACACAACAGTTAGTTGAGTTACAGATTGATGATGGTATTCAACAGAGAAACGTTTTGGATGTAGAAGTTGAAGTTATTAATTGCAAAGAGGATGTTACTCATATATTAAGTACACGCAATGGTTTTAATGTGTTTAATTACACAGATTTAGATATTAGTAAGGTACTTGTTCAACTGTTAAGTAAAGGCATGGAATTTGTTCCCACAACAGGTATTAATTTAGTGGACACTATTAAGGAGATTAAATTTTACTGCAGAAGGCTGAATTTAGCGTTACAATTTGGACTAAGTGATACTAATAAAGATATAATTAGGAATAATGAACTCAGGAAAAAAAGATCATATGTCCCAGTATCAAATTTGCAAGTAGCACAATTTGAAAAAAATGGTATGCAAAGATATATATTGGTTTAACAAAATAATTAGGAATAAAAAAGATAATTCATATAACAATATATATCAAGATAATTTAACAGTGAATGAACGGAATTGTCTGGATCAGTTAATACATAATAATGATATAAGAATAATGAAGCCCGATAAAGGGGGGAGGCATTGTAGTTTATCATATGTTGGATTATAATATGCAAATATGCAATATATTGCATGAGTCTGGTAACTATGAGGAAGTTTCTATTAATCAAATAAACATTGGATATAAAAGAATTGATTTGGCCTTAGAAGAATATTTATTGGATGATAGAATTTCAAATGAAATATATATGTTTATGAAAATTGATTATCCTATTTTGGCCAAAATTATTGGTATACCTAAGGTCCATAAAATCTATAGAAAACCCCCCTTTTAGACCTATTATATTGGGTTCTAAGTCTAAAACATTTAATATAGGGGTGGTTATTGATAGATGGACAAAACATGTGTATAGGCATATCCCACATTTAATGATAGATTCTTGGAACTTTTTAGGTAAACTTACACCTGATTTGTGGAATGTAGATCTGACTTATCTGACAATAGACGTTATAGACTTATTTTCAAGTATACCTAAGGATATCGGACTAGAATATTTCTGTAACAGTCTGAGAAAATTTTCTGTTTTAAGTTGGGATAAGATCAACTTAATAACGGACATGATGGCTGTAGTACTTGACCATAATTATATCACATTCCAAGGTGAATATTTTAGGCAGAGCAAGGGTGTTGCTATGGGGGCATCCTGTGCCCCCATTTTTGCCAACCTTGAAATGTTGGAATGGGAATCAGAATTTTTATTTAAAAGTAGGTTTTATAGAGATATAGCATTTTATGCTAGATATCTAGATGATTTATTTATATTATGGAAGGGTAATAAGGAGACCATAGGTGAATTTATGGAGTATATAAACAGTACTACACAATTTTTAAAGTTTACACACAATTTAAGTAGCAAAGGAATTGCTTATTTAGACACATTTATAAGCCATACGGATGAAGGTTTTACATCAAGGATATATAGGAAAACAACTTTCTCAAATGATTACATTCAGTTCAATAGTAACCATCCTTCATATATTTTTAAAAATGTCGTTAAAGGGCAATGTATTAGAGCGGCACGTATGTCATCCACAAGGGAAGTTATGGATGTTGAATTGCAGGGGATTTTTAGGATGTTTGAAGATAGGGGATATCCTGTGAGAATGTTAAAGGACACAATAAATTATGTCTCCAAACAGTGGGGTAAAAAATATATACCTTTGATGGGTAAATTTAATCAAAATTTGGTTAAATTGGAAGATGATTCTAGGGATGCTGTCTACAACAGGGTGTGTGTGTTAATGTACACACCGTATGTAAATTATATAAAGGATATAGTATGCAGACATTGGGATTTGATAGTGACCTCTAACCATATAGGTACAAAATTAGGGAGTTATCCAACTTTTGTGTATAAAACAGCTCCTAATCTTAAAAGATTATTAGAAAGAGCTGACAGCTATGGAAAAGAAAAAAATACTAAAGAAACTGTTATTAAAAAATGTGGAACATGTAAACAATGTAGTCGTATTAATGAAGTTGCATTCATCAGATTGACAGATATTAACAACACCTTTGTGAGGTGTAGGGCAGGTAACTGTAACACCAAACAGGTGGTATACCTTGCCACCTGTTCTGCCTGCCCTGCATTTTACATAGGTAAAACAGAGAGGCAACTGAAAAAACGTATCTATGAACATTATTATAAAATACAAGTACAGGATAAGAATAATCCTTTATATAGGCATATGCAAGAGAAAGGTGGGGAGCATTTATTTAAATTTGCAATAATTGACCAGGTCACTAGTTTTTTATATGGAGGGGACTGGAAAACGTCCTTAGCATTGAAAGAAAGTAAGTGGCAAATATATACTGATGCCACTAGATTACCTGGTATCAACGATAGTATTCGTTTAAAACCTTTTTTAATATTAGGTTAAGTAGTATATTTTATTATATGTACACATATTTATGGTAGTAATGGAATGGTATGTATTGTGACTTTATCTCAATATTTTAATATTTTTTAGGTTTTTAAATTATGATTCACATGTAATATATTTTTATGTTACTAGTATAATGCATAATTAATACAATTGTATATATCTAGTTTTCTATTTGATTCAGTAACTTGGATGATTTGATATATATTTTTAAAAATTTTTTCTAATGGAGAGCTATTGCTTTAATTAAATTGGCACCTTTTTTCAAGTAAATTGTATATAAACAGGACAATTATCTAGTTATCTGGTTCTGATGAAGACTGTGATTCATGCAGTTGAAAGCGCTTAACCTGTGGATGTAACTGGTGGAAGTATTTTTCGTAATAAATCTGTGGATGTAAACTGTGGAAGTTCTTATCGCTATATACACTTTTTTCACTATTCAGTTTATTGTTCGAGCTGTGTGGGGAGTCGCCCTAGTCTGCACCAGACCTCTTTACTTATTTGTTTCAGTTGTGTATTATTTTTACTTGTAGACTTTGCAGCTCTTTGTCATTGGAATCAGTTCTCTGAGATATAGAGTCTAATTTTATTTCATTTTCTAATATTTTTGCTTCAGATTTTTCAATTCTGGTTAGAATTTGATTAAATGAGTCTCCAAATGTTTTAAACTGTGTGGATAAGTCCTGTATTCCTTGTTGAATGGGCAATAAAACTGTTTTTATATCTTCCAGGCTAGCTGGCTGTTCTGACTTGGTTTTATTTGCAGGCTTGGAATTGTCAGATTGCTTATTTGTCCTCTGTCTTTTTGGAGTTGTGTCTTTGTCTGGTGAGGCTAGTATCAAGAATTTGGTTTTAGTTGTTAAAGTCTCCATATTATTTTCTTCTTTCGACATCTTGCTTTTAGGTAAGTTTTGCAGACTTTATGTATGACTGCAGGGCCACAGCACCACAAGGCTACAGATGATTTCTAGAATCTTAGTTAATCCTTTTGTTTTAAAAGGAAGCTGTTGCTTTTTTTCCATTCTTTTGAATGATGTTTGTTGTCTGGAATAGATATTCAGTCGTATTTATTTATTTTGTAGTCTGCGCTGTCTTCTGGGTTTATTATAATCCAGGGTATTTCAGAGAGCTAGGTGCTTGCAGTGCTCACAGAACAGTGGCCATCTTGAACTCCAGCTAGATTTTTCTTGTTGTTTTTTGATTAGCTTTTCTGTGTGACCTGTTTACTCATTGTTTTGGTTTGTTAGTTGGGATATTTTGCAAACATCCTAATAGTAATGGACATCAGCTGGGTATAACAGACCTTTATATCTAATGGTTAGCCAAACAGTCCTCTTGTGCTGCGCTGATGTGGACATAAGGCTGAACCATGCTTATCCACAGCTAGTGGTGTTTGGCTTTATTGGCCAGAATTTGTCCATTAAACAACTTAAAAAGAAAAAAAAAGTCATTGGAATTCAGAATTGTTATATAGTTGAATCACCTGATGTACTTAAGGGTCATTTCCATATATCCCATGTGCCTCTAATATAGGAGGTTTAAGGAATCACACAGTGGAAATTCTAGCATATCTGCTGTGACCTCATCTGAGCTTGCAGCTTTCTCTGACATTCTCTGACTTCATTTTTCTTAATGCTGTTCTTACTTCTTCTAGAATGAGCTCCTCCTATTCTCTCATTGTAAGTTGTGCCTGGGGCAGTACAAGTTCTGTGGGGTTTTCTTCAAGACATCAAAGGCAGATGGAAGGAGTACTTCAAGCAGCCTCTGAATGAAGAAAGCCCCATAAAAGCTGTATTGATCCAGACACAGCCTACAATGCAAGAGGAAGAAATCTCCACCCTAGAAGAAGTAAGGATAGCATAAAGGAAAATGAAGTCAGAAAAAATGTCAGGCTTACATGAGATTGTGGAAGATATGATGAAGATATTAGGTGAGTTAGGGGAGAAATGGCTCCCGAGGGGATTCATAATACTATAGAGAGAAAGGCATATCCCAAATGATTGAGAATATGCAGTCTAGTGCCAGTGTACAAAAACAAAGGGAACATTAGTAACTGCAAGCATTATGGAGGTATCAAACTTCTGTCATACTGCAGGAAAGGATTAATGAATACACAGATCAGTAGAAAGTAGGATGGGAGATGAACAGTTCAGACTCAATCAGCTGCAAATATAAACAGTATCACATAACATTTGTCCTTAGCCTGCCTGCACATGCTCAGTGCAATTTTGCAGAGGAGCCACTTAGTGTGGCTCTGGCCACAGCCATGACAAGTAGAAAGAGCAAGACTGAAACGTTCATAAGTTTGGCCCCTATATGCATAAGGACCATGTTCTATCTATGACATATAAACCTTAATGGCTGCCAAAGGACTCATCACTCTACAGAAGACTATATGTAGCAATGTAACTGAACAGTGTTACAGCTGCATGAAATTATTCAAATGGAAGCAACATATCTTACTTTGTAAGTTAAATATTTACTTTTTTGACTTTTACTTTAGCTGGACTGCCTTTAGAAAGTTCTTATTTGTAGAACTGGGCATGCACTGTACAGTGTTACTATAGTGGGAATATTTGTAAGCTACTTCTTCAGTAAGAAGTACAATCAAAGCAGGTGTACTGATCATGGGGGGGGGGGGGCTACCTAAGGTGAAAATGCTTGAAGTGAAGGAGCAGACAGATCAACATTAAAAAAGAAAAGCAATACTTTTTGGAATTGTGTGCTGTCATTGTGAAACTTAGAACATAATTAAGCAGGTGTTAGGAAATGTGTCTGCTGTTGCTGTATGAGAGTATTTTCAGGTTTGTGATTAGTACATACCTACATACAAACAAATATTTCAAGCATGGGCAATAATGCCCTGCTAGCCTGCCAGTATACCAATACAGTTATTCCATTAATAAGTGTCTTGGTTCTTCTTAAAAATGCCTAAACTACTGCTTGCTTTAATGTAAGTCAGAAATCTGTTTCGTGCATCAGCTACTCTCTCAGAGAACCAATTAGTAAACTTACACACAAGTGGCAGAATGCTGGCCAGAGAAACACCACCGAACACAATATCTGCACGAACAGCAAACAAAAGATTTATTTAAAAATAAGCGCTTTCGGTAGAGAGCATTCTCTCCACCTTCATCAGATAACAGTTTGGTATCAAGCACCTCCTTTTATACACAGCTAAAGATTGTTTAATTAGTTAACACAATTCATGGTGAACCAATAACTTAAGCTGTGATGATCCAGAGGTGGTGAATTTAAAATGGGCTATGCTCAATACACATAAAAAATACCAAACTGTTATCTGATGAAGGTGGAGAGAATGCTCTCTACCGAAAGCGCTTATTTTTAAATAAATCTTTTGTTTGATGTTCGTGCAGATATTGTGTTCGGTGGTGTTTCTCTGGCCAGCATTCTGCCACTTGTGTGTTTTTTCAACAGTTCTATTGATATTTCGTTTTAACCAATTAGTAAACTTCTCCATCCTATAGAATCTTCTACATACGTAGTCTGATGATTCTCTACTACGTTTTGATAACCCCAAACATTTCTTGAGGTAGTTGTCTCAAAATGGTCTAGATAACTGAATAATATCTCCTCCTAAGTATCTATATGAAACACTGTATAAGTTCAGATATTTTAGTCGTTCATAGTAACTTAAATTTTCACATCCATGGATTACATTGGTATATGTCTACTGCACTCTTTCCAGATTACTCAAGCTTGCCTTCCTATAAAGTTTCAATATTGCGATTCCATACTCAAGACTGGATCTAAAGTAACTAGCAAAAAATGATTGCATAATTTCCAACTTCCTAGACTTTTGCATACCTTTTTATACAACCTATAGCTCTATAAGTATCATTAACCAATTTGTTGATATGATTAGAAAAACTCAAAGCTAGATTTACCCATATACCCAAGTCCTTAAATGAATCTACAGTTTCAATCACTGTGTGCTGTTTTAAATATTCATCTTTCAATTTAGATCTCCCAAATTTCATAAATGTAGTTGTTGATGTATTTATCAGCATATTATTCTCCTGTGCCCAAATGGTCAATTTATTCAAGTTTGTTTACAGAAATGCCCTATATGTAACACATGCAATCAGTTTACCCATTTTCAGGTCATGTGCATACACGTGGAAAAGATCTGAAAGATACAATCTAAAGAAATATGGGCCCAGGACAGAGCCCTGTGGGACACCCTGACTATAACCTCAATTTCATCTGTCCAATTACTGCATGATACATGCCATGTCTTATCTGTGAGCCATGCAGCTAGCCATCTTATCAAGAGTACATCATTACCAAGCTGTTTTAATCTACTGATCAGTGTTTTATGTATGACCCTATCAAATGCTTATGTTAAATCTGTATAAATTACATCGCAGCACATTTTTGTCATTCTTAGCTGTTATATACTTGCCATGTCTTATTTGTAAGCCATGCAGCTGTCCATCTTACAAATGGTAATAGAGATATTTTTAACACATGCATGCTAACATATGGTTTCAAGGCCCAACCTTTCCAGTTCCAACAATAATTTATCCAACATAACCTTCTCCATTATTTTACCACAAAAAAAATGTAAACGTATGGGTCTGTATAACACTGGATTTGTCCTACTTCCCTTTCCCTTAAAGATAGGTTTTGCAAGGGTTTATATCAGACCATCGAAAGCTGATAAGTCCGAAGCTCACAACTTCGTATCTCAAATCTCGAAGTGCAAAAACATCGAACCGCAGAATGGAGATCGCCATAGAGTGCGGGAAGGGAAGATTTCACTTTACTGTACTATAGTGCGATCTTGGAGTTGGTATATTTAAGTAGCGAGGGGTGTGGGGGGTGTAGGGACCCCCCTGCATAGAGCATTTTTTTGGGGGTAGTTAGTATTTTTTGTTTGTACGTTAGATGTTGTCAGCTTTAGAGGTTTGCAGTTCGAAGTTATGAGCTTCGGACGTGTAAGCTTTCGATCATCTGATATAGACCCGTTTTGCAAGTGTGTGTCTCCAGTCTCAAGGAAACTCTTCATATTTATACAACATAATGAATAAGAGATATAATGGTACTCTAAGTTCATGATGACACGTTCTCAGATAATTATTACTAATTTTGTCGCCTTCATGTGCTTTGTTTGGGTCCAGTTTGTGAAGTTCTTTTTCAATATAATGTAATTTAGCTTCAGTATCCGAGATTTCCTGGATGTTACTAGGGCAATTCATCACCCCCTTTGTGGGTGCATTAAAGGTACTGCATGCCAACTGTACATGCAGTAATACAGTGATTGCCATATTATGCAGTACTGAAATTGTGATGGTAGATTTTTCCTTGGGATGACTTGACAATGTAGCAGTGTGTGTATGTGTGTTTATGTTTCTGTCTTCATGGGTGAGTGTATACATGCTTGCATGCATGAAAGTAGAAGTATCTTTATGTGAGAGAAATTGAAATCAATTGAGCAGTGGCAGCAGTAGTTCAAAGGTTTGCACACCTCTCAAATTCTTAGCTCAAGAAATCTGGATAAATCCTAATATTTAGGGGGAACAAAGGCTCAAAAACAGGAAGATATTTTAAATATTACTCTTATAGAATTAGAACATTGCTTAGGACAACAGAATTTTTGTTATCATAAATTTTCTGCCTGCAGGGTTGGGCCTCATAATATCCCTGGCTGGGTATTATTTACACAATAACATATACTGTATTGGGCATTATTGCTTTCTTGTAGCTCACTGCAGTACAAAGACACTATACAACATCACTGATTTGGGCAATGACACCCCTACACATCAGGATATACAGAATATGCTCATGCCGGCATGGCAGTAAATGCAGATGAAACATTCTCATCTATTACCCAACCTTGTTTCAGGAACAAAGAGCCTGCCTGCAGGCATGCTGGCCCTGTACAGGTTTTGCCCATTACTAAGTGGGGTAAGCATCTGTAATGATAACTGTAGTAGGTTGTCCATTTATAAAATCCCATGCAGTGAATGGCATGCCAAATACTAGGTCAGCAAGAGGTAAGTGTTACACAGAAAACAGGTAACAGGGTGGTTTGGAAAAAAAAAACCCTTGTCAGGTAAACTGAAATCCAGACTGAGCCTAGCATGCATACTGGCTACCTTACTGGATTGGAAGGCGAATGCTGTACTACTCTCTATGATGATAGTTTTCTTAAGCTAGTACAAGTTTGACAATATCTACATTTTTAGACACCTAACATCTCATCAGGGAAAGTTGACTGTATAAAGTGTTTTGTCTAATAAAAGTATCCATATCCATATCATCACACACCTTATCCTTTCCCAACATAGCATATAACACCTGTTATAGGAAAGGTATAAAGTCAAGTTCTCCCACACAAAGAATGAGATCTTGCAACAGGCCTTCCATATCCATGACTGGTGAATGTTTGGCTGGGAGATACCTGGCCAGTCTTATCATGACAGTGCTTGGTGCAATATATTTCATGAGATGAACATATATTTTTTGGTCTCCCCCTTGTGCATCATTCTTACCATCATGGCCTGCAGTGCCCACATCCACACCACATCTACCAGCTAGTCTCCTCACTCCTGACCTTACTCTGGACTTGCTGGTGCTGGCTGTGGATCCTAAGCGCATCCCAAAGGCTAATCTGTCTTTGCTTCCATCCAGGGTGGGGTTCTTTTATATTCCCTACAAATTTCCCTTTCCCAGCCCTCCTTGTTCCTTAGCTACATCCAAGGGCAACTCCCCTTTATGGAACATAACACCGCTTAGGGAGTATCATCAACAAATGCCCTGTCACCCAGGATGGGCATGCCCATCATTACTCGCCTCTCTGTCAGTCAACTGAGCATCTGATTAAACCATTGTTGGCTGGGGTATATTCAGGGACTTATCCCTCCATGCCACCAGATGGCCTTCAATCACAATATAAACACTGCTGCTGGCCAGAGCAGGGACAACCATCAGGACAGTAACAAAGTCAACAACATGCTTTGTGATTCTCAAAAGTGTGCTGCACACCAGACAAAGGAGGTTAGGGCAATGGGAAGTGGTCCATTAGCTGAAGACTGTTAAATAAGGCAGAGGAATTCTCATGATGGGTGATGGATCATGATGCAGAACTGCAGCATTCTCTGAGAATCTGCATTGGAGATTTATTTATTTTTATTTTTTATTTTACATTTGTTGACTGGGCTAGTCTAACTGGATATATGCCTATTTTCAGTGGAGGCCCGGGGAGAAAAGCTCCAACAAACACAAAAAACACACTATCATATATAATATGATACATTTACAAATACAATAAAATAATATTTTGCTAACAATTTAGTATAAGAGAATACTTTCATTTTATTTGACTTAAAAAAAAGTAACTAGGTTATACACTCTCTTAGAAGTTAACAGAAAAGTAACTAGTTTGTATAGTAATGGCAATAATGCTTTGAGAAATTAGGGGTAGTTAGTCTGGGTTAAAACAAGGGCATAACCACTGTGATTTAAGGTATGGCTTCAATTTGCTTTTAAATAATGCTGTAGAGGTAATAGTGGATAGGTCTTTTGGGAGGGAGTTCGAGATTTTTCCAACTGTGTTGGCAAACAAGGAGTCACCAGCCAAGTTGTTAGCTTTACCTATTAGGAGAAGTAGTTTATTTGATGAGCATAGTTATAGTGGGTGATTAGGTTAGTAAGTATTGGAGTGTTAGTAGGTTGGTACAGGATCTTGTGGGCAACTGTTAATTGATTAAATAGTAGTAGATTTGGCAGTTCTAGCCATCTTAGCTGTTTAAGATTATCACAATGGTGGGCTCTGAAGACAGATCCAGTTGCAAATCTGGCAATATTATATAGGATATTGCTAGCTTGTTGATGTTGTTTTTACATAGTTTTGTATATATAGATGAGGCATAGAGGAGGGTAGAGATTAAGTGGGTGTGGGCAATGGTGGTCCTGGCTAGTGGTGACAAAAAGGATTTAATACTATATAGGAATCCTAGTTTTTTGTTGACTGTTTTTATAGTACTATTAATATTTGAATCAAAGGTAAGGTTGTTGTCAATAAGAACCCCAAGACGTTTAGTAGTACAACCAGGAGATATAATAATGCTATTGCTTGATGTGTCAGTAAAAGTAAGTGGGGAGGCCCGACGTGTGGGAGTGAATAGTAGCAGTTTCGTTTTTTTGGGATTCAGAATGAGGAATCAATGTAGAAGCCATTTTATGACTATATTAAACACATTTTGGGTTATGGACTGTAAGACAGATGGTGAGATGGCAGAGCATATTAGTGTGGAATTATCTGCATATTGGATACAAGTAGCTTGAGATATAACAGAGTATAGGTCGTTTATAAAAACAGAGAATAGGAGAGGGCCCCCAGGGACAATTGGGAGGTGGGAGGATAGGCTGTTCTCCCATAGGACAGCTTGCTGCCTTTTGTCTAAGTATGATTGGAACCATTTAATAGCTAGTGTGTCTAGAAACAGTTTTTTGAGCATATTAATTAGTAAGTGGTGGTTAACCATGTCAAAGGCTTTTGAGAGATCAATAATAAGGGCTGAGGATAACGTATCTTTGTTACGATTCTTATTAATACAATCTGTGAATGATAAAAGAGCAGAGGTGGTGCTATGAAATGGTCTAAAACCATGTTGGCAGTTGGCTAGTAAATTGATTTCTATTAGGTGGTTTAACAGCTGTTTATGAATGCATTTTTCCATGATCTTAGCCAGTGGTGATAATATGGCTATAGGTCTATAATTTGATAATTCATTCGAGTTGCCTCCCTTATGCAAGGGGATAATGTGAGAGCTTTTCCAGATTGATGGGATAGTTCCTTCTGTAATAGTTCTGTTAATCAGGATGGATACTGGGAAGGCTATGGCTTTTGCAGCTTTCTGCAGGTATCCTGCAGGTAATAGGTCTGCAGAGAGGGTGGAAGGTTTAAGCTTATGTAAGAGTGTACAGACAAGGGATGTAGGAACCGGTTGGAAGTGAAATGAAGGGGGTGCATTGGTGATGGAGGTGGTTGATGATGTATCAGGGGATAGCTGATTAGCAAGAGATTGAATAGTCTCCATGAAAAAAAGTGTTAAAGGTATTGACTATTTGAGTAGGGTTATTGTGATTAGAGCCTAAAGGGATGGGTGTGACTGAATGACCAGGGTGTAAGAGTTTATTAATGCCTGACCAGAATCTTTGTGGCTTATTTTGGTGTGTTTGTTGGAGCTCAAAATAAAAATTATTTTTGTCTAACAATATGGCTTTTTTGTTTCATTTCTAAGCTATATAAACTTTAATTGATCAACAGGGTTTTTAGTTGAATGCCAGTTTGCCCATAATTTGTTTCTAAGGAGGATTTTTTGTTTGGTAGTTTTTGAGAGCCATGGGGCTGGTTTAGTCTTGGCTCTAATTGTACATGTTGGGGTGTGGTAGTCTAAAATAGTTAAGAACTTTGAATTAAAGTATTGTACTGCTTCATCTAGAGGTAGGTTTTTTTAGGGGTTACCAATGACATGCCAAGAGTTCATTTTGAAAGCTATCAGGGTTAAAATTCTTTTTGGTCCTTATTGTCCTGTAGGTTGTTGTTTTTGGAATGTCACTTTTATATCTGATTATAAAGGTCAGTGAATGGTCACTTACTTTTTCAGGGAGGGTTCCTACTTTGTAAGTTTGGTGGTGACTGTTTATGAGAATCTAATCTAAGGTGCTTTCCTTGCCATTAAGTTTATTAGTCCTAGTAGGAATGTAATGGTTTTGGTAAAACCATATAGGTTAATATGAGTAGGTGGCTGCTCTGAGGAACAGCTCTTCCAACTTATATTGAAGTCACCAAGCACTATGGTTTCTTGTGGGTAGGTATTAGATAGCCAACTGAGGATATCCTCTAGGTTGCTGGAGTTATTACCTGGGGGAAGATAAACACAGATGATGTAGATGGATTTATTTTTATTAAGATGTAATTTGGAAATAAGGATTTCAGCCTTATTTATAAGTGGAGGTTGAGAATCTATAAGTATCATCTGTAATCCAGTTTTGTATAGAATAGCTACTGCCCCACCCTTCTTAGCTTTATGGTCTAGCCACAGGGTATCATAGCCAGGTGGAATAATCTCCTTATCTTGTGTTGAGTTCTTGAGCCATGTTTCAGTAAGACATAGGATGTCAAATGAATGTACATCCATGAGTGCATGTAGGTGGGCAACTTTACTGTTTATGCTTTGTATGTTAAGATGAGCTATAAAGAGTGAGTTTGAGGGTCTGTCTAGCATTGTATTAGCAGGAATTGGGGTGTGGGGCACTGAAGTTGTGGTAGAGGTTGGTCCAGGGTTTAGGTTGATATCACCATCTATTAAGGGGTGAAATTGTACTCTTATAGAAAGTTTTAAGAGTCTACATGTAAGTTCCTGGAATTTCCTAGTTCTTGGACTATAGAATTTAATGTGGGTCAGTCTATGATACTTAGCTGGTAGGTAGGTAGCTGTACTGGGTGTATATGTATTGCTAAGATGGACTTCAAGTGTTGGTATACAGGTTTGCCTTAAGGAGTTGTAAAATCCTAGGCAGTTAAGGTATTTATAGAATGTAAGTAATAAGGTATAGAAAGGAAAGGTAAGAGTAGTATTAAGAGAAGCACCTTTGGGAATGGTGAGCTTGATGAAGGTAACATAATGAGGTAGTAGTTATAGCTTAGTAAAGAGGGAATGTTCCAATTGAGGTTTGTGTATAACACAAATGGTAATGGGTTATATCACTTTAAGGAGGTGGGTTCTGTGAGTGAGTGTGTTAATGAGGGTGTGGTCTAGGGAGGATAAATATAGAGGTACTGGGGGAGGGTGGAATTTGGGGGCAGGGCAGGGGAGCAGAGTGAGCCCACAGGGAGAACGGAGTGGGTAGAGCCAGTGAAGGATTAAACCCTAGGAGAACAATCAGTAGAGTGCTGACTGCTAAAGTAAGTTTGGGAGAGATGGTTGGGAGGGTTGGTAGAGAAATAAGCAGAGTAAAGTAGAAGGAATAGAGTGGGACAGCAGGAGAGATAAGTGTAGGAAAAGCTGGAATGCCGGAGAGTTATATGTTAAGATAGTAAGATATGTGTTCAAGGAGATTAGTCGTGGGAAGAGGATGCCACCTATTGGTCAATAGGATATACTGCAAGCGTAGGGACTAGCAGGGCAAGAAGTAATAGGAGGGAAAAAAATGGGAGAAAAATATACAGAGGTAATGAGAGGGAAGGGTATGGTAGGTAGGAGAAGAGATGGCTTTTGGCTGCTGGCAGTCCTGGCTAGGGAGTGTACGCTAACCTGCAATTTACTTCCAGATATATGTTTAGGCAAGTCTATTAAGTACACACAGTGTTCTAGTAAACATACTTTCTTGTTTCCTTGAGGACATGAAGCTCAGGGAGAGGTTTAGCTCTATTCTTAACCCCCTAGTGTTAGGCAAAATAGGATTCTTGGTCTTCAGAATGGGGCGAGTTTCCAAATTCCTTATGCAGGACAGGCAGGTTGGAGAGCTGGTTACATAGAGGGGAACAGAAAAAAACTGGTAAAGAAAAACAGAAAAATGTTGGCCACACTTATTCCAATAATAACAGCTTTAGATAAATACTAGAATACATAAACCCAAAATTGCAAGGTAAAAAGTCAATTACTTTTCTAAATATACTGAATATCCACTAAAGTTAAGGATCCGAGGCAGATGCAATTCACCAGTTTAACCATACCCATTAGGTTGACATAGATGTATTGACAGCTACACAGATGTACTTATTGCTTTATGTTTTGATTTTGTAGAAAAGGAAAATGCAGCTATATAGTTTTTCAAACACAGCAAGTTAAAAACACTTTACACAAGGAGATAGCACTTTGTATATGCCAGACAACATAAATTTTACTGAACTAAGGCAGTCTAGGTAGTGCCATATGCGGTTCTAAAAATCATTAGAGCAGCTAAAGCACTTTAGTTAGTAAAGGCAGGTATCAGATAGGTGACTATTAACCTGTCGCTATTCTTTTTGCAATCAGTATAGCAAATCCCCATGTGTTTGGAGCCATATTACTGGAACACTAATTCCATTCAGCATTTATTACATTAAAGGGACCAGTATAGCTAGTGTAGAGTATATTTTACCAATGCCAAGCTTTTACGCATTCAAACACGCTGTGTTGATACGGCACATTAATTTTAAGGTAGAACAGCTCATTTCAGCCTTAAAAGTCGCAATATCTACTAAAAAGTATGTAAATTGCAGTTTATGGAGTAACATTCTGCACAGACACCTTCCACAAATCTAAAACGCTATCCTAACACTATGCATTCAATTTCAGAGGGAACGGATGTCGCAAAACATTTAGTAGTAACTATTCAAAAGTGTGTGCGGTCTACAGTTACCGGCATACTACCTTAAACTGCCATTAACAATTTCCGAGGGAGCAGCTGTAGTAATAACGCAAGATAAAGTACTCTGCATAACCTAGACGCTTGTCCGACCTGATAACTTCTAGTAAAATAGGACAGTGTCTTCAGTGAAAGTCCTGAAGTGCTCCGGTGGATGAAATACCAAATAACAGAATAGTTACGCTATACTACAGGTGAGATATCTTGCAACCAGACTATTACCTTCTAGGGTCCCAGCCGTACAACCCTAAAGTACATTCAGTAACGCTTGTCCGATCCACATGCAACCCACAGTACACAGGTTGCCATAAAGACAGATAAAAAGTCAAGCATACAATTGTTCAAAAAAGTATAGTGAGTAGCAGTTAAAAAACCCTATCAATAGCATTTATAAGTAACATACAGTCATTTCAGCACTAGAATGCAACAACTGAGTACTTATAAAGGGTAAGGACACTGAGGCCAGGGACACACAGCAGCCGAGAGATAGTCAAAGAAATAAAGATGGTGCCACATGAGACTAGGGCTATTTAAGATATAGGGGAGGAAGTCAGGTATGTGGGGGGGATGGTAGGTGAGGGAAAGGTACAGACAGGAAGTGACTGGTGTTAAGCCCAGATGGGTTATACTGTCCACTAATAAGTGCAATCTGGGTTCAGAGAGCAGGGGGGTGGGGTGGAATACGGAATGACAAAAGAGCAGAAACTGAGAGTAAATAGGATACTGGCCAAGGCATTCCTAACAGGGTGGAGTGCAGAGAGAGGGATAGATGGATAGAACGTAGGGTCTATGCCAGTGAAGGATTAAACACTAGGAGAACAATCAGTAGAGTGCTGACTGCTAAGGTAAGTTTGGGAGAGATGGTTGGGAGGGTTGGTAGTGAAATAAGCAGAGTAAAGTAGAAGGAATAGAGTGGGACAGCAGGAGAGATAAGTGTAGGAAAAGTTGGAATGCCAGAGAGTTATATGTTAAGATAGTAAGATATATGTTCAAGGAGAATAGTCATGGGAAGAGGTGCCCCCTAATGGTCAATAGGATATACTGCAATCATGGATACTCATAGGGGCTACAAGGGCAAGAAGTAATAGGAGGGAAAAAACAGGAGAAAAATATACAGAGGTAATGAGGGAAGGGTATGGTAGGTAGAAGAAGAGATGGCTTTTGGCTGCTGGCTGTCCTGGCTACGGAGTGTATGCTATTCTGCAGTTTACTTCCAGATATATGTTTAGTCAAGTCTATTAAGTACACACAGTGTTCTGGTAAACGTACTTTCTTGTTCCTTGAGGACATGAAGCTCAGGAGAGGTTTAGCTCTAATCTTAGCCCCCTAGTGTTACGTAAAATAGGATTATTGGTCTTCAGATGGGGCAAGTTCCCAAATTCCATATACAGGACAGGCAGGTTGGAGAGACAGGATAAGGACACTGAGGCCAGGGACATATAGCACCCAAGAGATAGTCAAAGAAATGCCCCAGCTGTGTGCTTCTGGTGTTGTGGAGGAATGCTTATTATAAGCAATGCTTATCATTTTTTCACTTGGAATAAAGTAATGGTGATGAGTC
>NC_056729.1:1079039260-1079061760 GCF_019279795.1 Protopterus annectens
TCAAAACAAAATAAGATATTTATGAAACCAAGGCCTTCTAGCAGCTTTTACTTATTTCTTGACTTATTCAAGGCTTTTGATACAATATCTCATAATTTATATATTCAAAGATTATCCAACCTAGAGTTCATCAAGTCCATTGTATATTGTTTACAAAGTTATTCAACACAGACTATTTTGTGAAATGCCATCAGAGTTATTGCTTTCTCAAATCAACAACAACTGGTGTTTCACAGAATCTATTCCGGGCTCACATCTATTTAATTTATTCATTAATAGCATGAAGAAAAGCATATCTGATTCTAAAGTAATACAATAGGTAAATACATCACCCTTTTCTCCTCAGCCAAGACAATTTCTCAACTATACATAACAGCACAAGCCAAGACACATTCTCAACAATACATAACAACATAACAATCCTTACATAATATTGAAATATTTCAGAGTCCCATCTTCTAGTCTCCCCTAAAAAGAAAAACTCACTGTGTTTGCCCAAAACAATCAACAAATGCTCAATACACTTAATATAAAGTCAGCTATTTTCACTACCACAGAACAAGTAATCCAAACTAATGATGGCAGCCTTTAGAAAAGCAAATTAGTATTAGGCCATTGATGAAAAGGTAGGGTATTGATTTGTTCTTACAATATCATAGGTGGCAGAGTTGATGGTAGGTAAACCCAAGGAACACATCCTACTAATCAACACTTGAGAGAGACCAAGGACCTAAGAGATTTCTGTTTTGCAGTGGCAAGTGGCATTAGAATGGCAATGTGAAGAACATACCACTGTTTGGACCACTGCATATCCACATTCTGCATACTAAGCCATGCATTAGGAAAATTGTAAGTTATTAGAAAGTCCAAAACCTTATCACATAAGTAAAAGTCTTAACATTTTTCCTCAGGGTAAAAGCAACTAGATGCACAATACAGGAGTGGAGCTAAAAATAAATAAATAAATAAATAATAAAAAAGGCTAAAACAAGAAAATAAAAAATGTGTGAACACATGTTGCTAAATTCTATGCACTGCGATAAACACTTTACCTTCACTTGAACTCAGCTGAAGCCATACCGCTCAACCTCTTAGACTAAGAAATCTGAACAAAGCCATAAATAAAAGTGGGACAAAGGCCCAAAAATAGGGACAAGTTTTAAATATTGCTCTTACAAACTTAGAAAGTTGACAGAATAACAGGTTTTGCATTACCATGAATTTTCTGAAGGTATGACGTCTGAAGCTCAAATTATTATCATTATTTTCTCATTTTAATCTTTAATGATTTGCTACTAAATTGCTAGAAAACCACAATTTTATGAAAAACAGACCAAAAATATGAGACAAAAATCTGGACATTCTGTGAAAATCTGTACAGTTGAGTGGTATGGGTGAAGCACTATAAAAAATGACATGATCTGAAAATCTTACTTACTGCGCTTTCCATTTCATTCTTTAACTTGATGTATACAACACTTTTATTGTTTGTATAATCTTCAGACCAGTCTGTAAGGATTGTGATGACCAATGCATATATCTCTTAAAAATAATAATAAAACATTATGAGATTTAGTATAATTCTCTTTATATGTACAAGGAAACTAATATGTGTCTTAATCACATTATTAAAAGAAAAAGTATCAATGTTCAGTATCAGAATACTCTAAATAATGACTCAGTCATTGATACAAAATATATACTTGCCTTTTGAGACTCTTATTCTCTTACTATGTAACCTGAAGCAACACACAGCAAGTTGTATGAAGAGTCTGCAGCAATGGTGATGGCTGGACAAATCATTCTGTATTTTTTTAAACTGAAAACTTATTTTTCTAGATTATTTATTTATTTAACATTTGTTGACTGGGATAGTCCGACTAGGACAGAACCTATTTTCAGTAGAGGCCCGGGTTGAAACACTCCTGATACATGTCTTTAGAATGTGGGAGGAAACGTTTAACAGCCATAGACTTTTTTACACAACTGAGTTTTAAGTTCTAATCAAATATATTTACATTGTTTGCTAATAATTTTAACTTGTTTACAATTAACAGTTCTATAATATTACACCCCAGAAGCCTAAATATATCATCAGATGCCAAAGCCTTTAAAATCAGAAGCCAACCTTATCTATCCTGTGAATGATGCATTTAAAAAAAAAGAGAGAGAAGTAACTATATTGTTCTGCAAAACTTTATCTATGCAATGATTATAAGTGATGTGTTCAAAGTCTTTCCATCAAATCTATTATATGTTAAAATGTAACAAAATTTCAAGGCCAATATGTTTCTGCATACTTTCACAAAGAACTTTTTATAACTTTAAAACTGTGGAAATTCAATACATAATAGCATAGTTTTTGTTCACCTAGACTAAAGGTTTCTAAAAGCATGTTCCTGAGACTTTTACAAAAAAGGAAAACAAGCAAATTTGTATGGATAACAGTATAAAGAACAATCAATAGCTCTCAAACTGTGCAAGCATAAGAAAAATTTCAGCATATGCAACCTGGCTTTGGCAATATCAGTTTCAATATGGAAGTGTTATATATCTTCACAATGGCTAACAGCAGTATTCCAAGCATTGTGCATTCTACTTAGACAGTGACAATATGCATTTATTCTCTCTCTTTCTGATTGAGACATTTCATATCATGCCCATCAATAATGTGTAATCTATTCCTTTTGAACATTTCAGTAATGACAAACAAGGAATAATATTTCAACTGCAATGAATTCTAGACAGACACTCGGTTTGCTTTTGGTTCATAAGTTCATAGGTGTGGTTCATAGGTTCATATGTGTGTACTAAGCTAATGGCCCTGGGGCCTTTATAAGCCTAGCCATAGGATTACCCTGGCATAGTGCCACCCATCCTTTATTTTCTACACCTTGCCCTTTTACATGCAACCTAAAATTAACTGTCAGTTCCGTCAGTTTAGGAACGCAGCTCCAAAACATGTTCATAATGCCATAAGGAGTTATTTATGTCTCCACTGAACACATACAAGTAAAAGGACACCACAAAAGAGTGGTACTTTCCTTTCTACTCATATGCTAGTCTGCAATGACTCATTCAAAATGTCTCATCTACCGCTGCAGGATTAATTTATCTATTCCATGCCTACACTAATATGATTCTCTAGCTTTCGAGTCAGGCTAATGTAGATACCTTTTCATGTATAAGTAGAGTTGTGTTAATTTATCTGAATAGTCGAAGGATTTAAGTCCTTTATTTATTTAGTAATTTATTTTTAGATAAAATTATTGGGGCCTTGTCAGTTGAGCGACACACTTGGATTTCTACATACCAAAGGATGACGCTTCTGAAAAGGGAAGAGACAGCAGTAAGATGACTTCCTTCAATCTTAAAGGTACTACCTGATTTATCTTACTGAGAATTGACCTGGTGGGATAGAAAGATTTCCAGATATGGTGGAAACATGAGGATAACTGAATGAGAGAGAGAAATGACACAGCTGTTCACATAAGTACACAGGTCTCTTACGACCAAATATGCTTAAAGAGTAGTACCACTTATATAATAAGGGAACAGCTTTTTACTGAAAACTGCTACACTGCACTTTTTTTTTATTTAGCTTAATACCATTTTAAGTACACCAGGTATATTCATATTCCAGCCGTATTTGTAGCAGTTCAGGATCTGTTGGATAGCCAGTTTATAATCCATCAGATTATCGTGTTTCACAAGGATCTATTCTGGGCCTACATTTATTCAATTTATTGATCAATAGCATGCAGAAAAGCATATCTGATTCTAAAGTAATACAATAGGTAAAGACATCACCATTTTCTCCTCAGCCAAGATACATTCTCCACTATACATAACAACATAGCAAGTGTATCTAACATTTCAGTAATATCAGCATGGGGGTAGTAATAAAAATCTTTGTCCAGGTCAAGATAAGCAGTGTGTGTGAAGGAATCACTACCCACAGCCTCTGTACCTGTTTCAAAGAACTTTGCTAGGTTCAGGAGACAGGTCCTGCTCTTCACAAAAACAAAGTGAGTGGGGTCTAGTTTTTGTCAGTTAAGTTGTCTGTGAATTCTGCTATGATACATTCCCTAGCTTTGGATATTTGGCTGGTGAGACTGATTGGCCTATACTTACCTGGGTCTGCAAAGGGGCCATCCTTGTACAGAAGAGTCACAGAGTCTGTTCTCCAAGCATCAGGTAGAAACACTGTGAATAGGCTGAGTATGAATAGTTTAAGAAGAGGCTCAGATAGTGAATACTTGTCACTAATGAGAATGCAGCATGATATTTTATCTGGTCCCACAGAAACATTATTTTTAACTTTTGACAGGGATTTTAAGACGTGTTCTAAGGTGATTTCAGGGAAAGCTACATTTTCATGGATAGTGAGCGTAACAACGTGGGTAGGTGGGGTAACATTAGCACTAAATTTGTCTGCTAATTTATTGGCTGCATTTATTTGAATTTCTTAACTATACTTGAGATTACAGGAAAAAAAGGCAAAAGCTTTCTGTTAAAGGTTGGTTACACGCAACATTCAAAAATAAAATAACAAATGAAAATCAACCAACATAACAGAATAAAATATGAAATTTTAATAAAATTGGTAAGCGCTTACACAGAATAATACACTTCATCAGACCATAAAATCAAAATTAAATACAATACATTTAAATAACAAAATCAATTGGACCAATAAAATTTAAGTTCAAACGATTAGACTGTGTGATATTATGGATGAGCTCAGCACATTCTTGGACTTTATTCCTTTATTTCATGACATAACTGATATCTAGTTTCCTTTTCCTTAGGTATCTGTAACAACCTTAAAGTTCTTTCTCTGCTTTACTGCTTCTAATAGTGCTTCTAAGTGTATGTTTGAGTGTGGTCCTGAGGTAGGGGGATGGGGATTTCCTACAAAGTGTCATTATTTTCCTTCTTTCGTTATACAGTTTATTAATATGGGACTTCCATCATAGGTTCATAGGTTCATAGGTTTATACTAGGCTATCTGCCCTAAGGCATTTATAAGCCTAGCCCAAAGTTTTGTGGCTTACGCCACCCCTTATATGAAAAAATACTGTGCCCATTAGTTTGTTGTGCCTCTGTCCAGCAGTGACACAGATATGATTCCCGGGGTAAACCTACGATCTCCCATCCACAGGTCAAGATTTCTCTTGAACAGAGACAGCAAGGTGCTCTGCCTCACATGGACCGGGATTTTATTCCACAGCATAGGGAGTCTCTGAGTGATAAATCTATCCCTCCAGCATGTCCTATTTATATCCGTGCTAAGGTTTAAGTTGCTTGCTCTAGTGGTTTTGGTGGATTTGGATTTTTTGAGGTGGAGCATGTCCATTAATTCCGGGGTGGACATGGCCTTGTATGTCAGGCACATGTCACCTCTGAGCAGATGGTATGCAACTGAATAGAGCTGGAGTTTCTTCAATCTGGCAGCATATGACAGATTTTGGAGTCCCTTTATCCTTTTGGTGAGGAACTTTTGGGGTCTCTCCAATTGCTGCAGATGTCAGGTGAGATACATCCTGAATGGGGCATTGTACTCGATCATTGGTCTGATAAGTGAAGAGTACAGGGGAACAATGACCTCACTAGATCTGGATGTGAATCCTTCATGATCAGGTGGGCAATGTAGAAGGTCTTTCTAACCACTTTAGCAACGTGAGTGTCAAAAGAAAGGCCACTGTCAACCTGGGTCCCCAGGTCCCTGATCACCTCTTCTGTGCTTAGTGGATTGCCACCTATATGGTAGCTTGGGGTTACCTTGTTTTTCCTGAAGGGTATGACTATACATTTTTTGGCGTTTAACTTCAGGCCATGGCTCTGGCACCAGCTATCTGTTTCCGTGAGTCCCTTCTGAAGGATATCCGTGTCCGATGCACTTTCCACTATGGCACCCAGTTTGCAGTCATCTGCAAACTTTGTCAGCCAAAGTCCTCCCATGTTGGCCTGTACTTCTAAGAAGTAGATGCCGAACAATAGGGGGCCAAGGACCGAGCCCTGTGGGACACCACTTGTGACCGGCTTGGAGTCTGACATAGCGCCAGCAACTCTAACCCTGTGGGTTCTGTCCTTAAGCCAGTTTGCAACCCATCTTGTGACATATGGGTTTACATTTAAGCTGGTAAGTTTTTATACAATACCCGAGTGGGGTATTGTGTCGAAAGCCTTTGCAAGGTCAAGGTAGGCTGTATGGACTGCCTTTCCCTCATCAATGGCCTTGGTGACTGTTTCAAGAAGTCGACCAAGTTCAAAAGGCATGATCTGCCCTTGACAAAGCCAAACTGGGTCGGGTCCAATGTCTGCAAGTCCCCTATATCTTTGTTTATGAGCTCCATTATGATCCTCTCCATAGCTTTGCAGACTAGACTTGTTAAGCTTATGGGGCGGTAATTACCAGGGTCCGTAGAGGCACCGCCTTTGTGGAGTGGGACCACAGTTGCCGTACGCCACTCCTTGGGCACGTATCCTGTGGTAAGGCTGAGATTAAACAGCTGCCTTATGTGCGGGTTTAATTCCTCATTTAGCTCATGTAGCACACAGCCGGGGACACCATCCGGTCCCATTGATGCTGTGTTTTTAGCTTTAGAGAGAGCAGCTTTCACCTGCGTATTTGAGATGTCTGGGAGGCTACACTCCGCTGGGATAGTTATCTCTCCTTTGGGGGGAGAGGGGGGGGTGAAGTTTGCACTGAACCTGTCTGCCAGTATGTTGGCAATGTCTGTGGGTTCAGTGATTTTTGTATCATTTTGGACTAATTCTGAGCATATCTGGGAGTTTCCACCCATCTGCATTCAAACACAGGAGGAGTGATGGTAAGCCCTGCAGAGGGTCACTTCAGTTAAATTGCAGTAACTAACATTTGTACGTATGTATAAATCCTAAACAGAAGTATTCCAGTTTATGCAGCTTGCAGTAGTACAGTTTTTTAGACGTCTACATCCGGAGTGAGACTGAAGTTCCAGTCGCAGTGCCATAACTTCGCTAAGAAAAGGTGGATATCCACTAGCACAGCAGTCCGCTGCCTGTTGTGCTTTCCCAGCTTCTTGAGTGACTTTGAAAAATTTCCAGCCATCTGCAACAACAGCCTGATCACCTGTTTTCTTGCTCACTGGTAAGACTTTTTTCTATGTCACATTTTTTTTAGTATGGATGCTATCAGGCAGAATTCTAGCAAATGTAAGCCAAGTTTTACTCTTAATGTAGCAGAACAACCAGATAAAATATGGAGTAAATTGCAATGTTGGTATACACAACACATTAGTAAGTGTAAAACCTTGTTAGGGCAAGTTGACATACCAGCATTATGTAAGTGGATTGTAACATTTGATTGGTATTTGCAACAAAAAAAATGAAGTATATCATAGTAAATGTTTATTGTGTGATTCAAAGGAAGCTGCATTTTGTGTAATATTCCATAAACAAGTATTGCATGATATTGCTAAAAAAATAGACTGTGCAGACAGATCTGTTCATGATAAAGAATTAATTAAGGGTACACAGTTTTCATTATATCCAGATGTAAAGCAGTTATGTCCTGTCAGTACATTAATTTCTGAATTACAACAGCAATCAAATCTGTTATTGACAGAGTCCTCTGTAGATCTTGTAACTCCCTTTAAAAATTATGTACAAGCATGGAATGATGCCACGGCTACACATACAGATGAGGACAGAAACAAAGCTTATGATACATTGACAGAAGACTTTAATAAGTTTTTAAAAGAGAAACAAAATGAATTTAAAATGTTCAAAACTGACATCCAAGATCTCTGTCAAAAGTGCATAGGAGCTCTGCAGTCAACAGAGGAATCCAATAACAGGTATCATATATCCCTTAAACACTTACAGGTAGAAATGACAGACCTTAAACAGCATCTGAAGGAAAAGGAAGAAGAATTAGATGAATTAACAGAGACTAACCTCCAAAATACTATTTTGATATCCCAGCTTAAAGAAGTTAAAAAACACAAAACCAGTCCAAATTATAGAACAGGGACAGGGAACCACTACAGATTTATATACACAGTCTAGATTATTACAGAGTTTACCACAGTGGAATGATAAAAAGGCATATTTTATAACATGCTTACATTTGAAGAATGGGTGGCATATACAGCAGGATCTGATATATGGACAGATGCATTACTTAGATGTTTCTGGATTTTCATTCCCAAATGTTTTAAAACTTTCATACAATTAAAACAAGATGATTATCAGTTGAACACTAAAGTAGGACGTATGACAGCCATTTTAATGGCATTTACACAAGGGCAGCCTCTCACAGCCAAATTATTAGATAATTTTAAAATTACTATCACAGATAAATTAATGGAACAAAGTGATCATTTTAGACTTGCATTTCAAATCATATATAAAAAACCAGACAGAGACATGGGAAAAAATGACATACAAAAACAGTTAATACATTGCTTCTTAGAACAAGTCAAAGGGGTTCCAGGGGATATTAAATGTATCTACGAAGAAAATTCTGATACCCTCACTAATTTGGTACAAAAACTAATGAGGGGATGGACTATGGCCGATGATGGGACTTTATACTCACACCATATCTTTGCATTTGAAGATAATAGTGAGCCATTTGAAGTAATTGGTAAAGTCAAAAACAGGGGAAGGCAAAGATGGTGTGACCAACCACCAGCAGAAAGAGCTGTGTCAGCACCACCAGCTCCTGCCTCTATGCTTGTAGTACCAGGATCAAGCACAGGTAATGAGCAAAAGGCACCAACATGCTTCTTTTGTAAAAAAATAGGACACGTTAAGCAAAATTGTGATCATTACAAAGCCTGGTGCAAAAAGAAGGAAGAACAGGAGTGTTTCCAAAAGAGAGCAAACAAATTTACAAGAAAAGTCAGAAAAGCAGGATTATGTACAAAAACCTTACAATATTAGTAAAAACAGTTATAAGAGCCATCAGTATACAGGAAAAGGGAAAGTATGCCCGGTAGATTTTCAAACAGTTTCACCTGTAAATCCAAAACACTTGATAGAACAGGCAGAAGGAATAGCTAGGCAACAGTTAAAAAAAGAGATCGAAAAACCTAAATATGTAGATCATTCAGACAAAGAAGAAGATGACAAACAAAAACATGAGGTGTGTCATATTGCATTTGATAATAAAGGAGAGGATGAGTGGATTTCCTTACAATAGGGATGTGCCCCCCCTACTCTGGTATCTTTCCTGACTACCTTTAAAAAGGGTCGAGATGGACGACCACTGATTGATATTTGGGTAGAGGGGTCACTTTGGAAAAATGTCTTAATAGACACAGGAGCAGCAGTATCTGTCACAAACAGACAGTTACCAGTAAATCCTATAAAAAAGGTTTGCATTTCAGCATTTAATGGCACAGGATACTATGCAGTGAGTAGCCAAAATGTGGACATAAAGTTTAGTCAAGAGGGACAAATATGGAAGGGTGCATTTTTAATGCATCCATCTTGCACAAATACCATTATTGGTATGGACATTCTAGGACCTTTAGGCATAGTAATTGATTTACCTAATGAAATTCTGTGGATGGGAGACAAACAACAAAGAGAGGAAGAGCAAAATACAGGTTGCTATGCAATCGCTCTACCTGACAAACCTGAAAAACCTACAGGCTATATAAATACAGACAGTGAGGATGTATGGAAGCATTTACAACAGCAATTCCCAAATCTATGGTCCAAGGGTCCCAGTGATTGTGGGAAACTAGAAAGCCCAGTAGGAATAGGAAGTGATCAGGACTATATACCACCTTTTCAAAAACAATATAGTATTCCTAGGGAAGCAGAAGAACATATGGAAAAAATGTATTGCAGAATGGGAAAGAGAAGGGATTATACAAAAAGGCAACAGTCCTACAAATTCACCATATCTGGCCAGTTAAGAAAAAAGATGGTAGTTATCATCTTGTTATTGATTTACGAAAGGTTAATCAATATACCACTCCTAGAGCACACTTGATTCCAGGAGTCCCAGAGTTGGCTGCACATATTAAGCCACAAAGTAAGTGGTTTACAGTAATAGATTTAGCAAATGGCTTTTTTGCAGTGCCACTCAGGAAAAAAGATTGGCCAAGATTTGCCTTTACATTTAAAAAACAGAAATATGTTATGACAAGGTTACCACAAGGGTTTCAAAACAGTCCAGTTATTTTTCATCAGAAAGTAGGATCCATTCTACAACATTTGGAAAAGGATGATTCAGTAATACATTACATTGATGATATTTTAATTCAGTCAGAAACAGTAGAGGAGCATGTACGGCTTCTTAAGAGTTTTTCATACTCTACAGCAAGCAGGGATTAAGGTTAAAAGTGAAAAAAGTTCAGTTTATGACACAAAAGTTAAGTTTCTAGGTACTATTATAAAACCAACAGGAAGATCTCCTTGCCCTGTACGTGTACAAGGCATTTTACAAATGGAAAAGCCACTGACTATAGCAGACTTACATAAATTCATGGGAATCATGAATTACAATAGGGAATTTATAGAGGATTATGCAGCCGTGGCTGCTCCCCTATACAAAATGTTACATGAACAAAAGAACTCCACCTTTTTAGAGTGGGGATCTCATGAAGAGGAGGCATTTTCACAGATAAAAATAAAACTAGCACAAGCTACAGAACTAATAGCGCCCACTCCAAGGTTACCATTTGTGTTACAAGCAGCAGCAGGAAAAAAACACTGTCTGTGGTACTACTACAGGAATGGCCACATGGTAGTTACAACAGAATGGAAAAAACATTATGCCCAGTCACTTTCTTTAGCAGAAAGATGACTCCAGTGGAATTGGGCTACCATCCATGTATACAGCAGTTATTAGCCATTTACTGGGGTATTAAACAAACTGAATATTTGACTGTATTTTCCAGCATTATAGTACAAATACCACATCAAGCTGTAAAAGCTTTGATAGACAGTTTTGAAATGAATAAAATTACAGATGGTATTAGTCAGGCAGTCTTTGCAAAATGGATGGCAATTTTTGGAATGAAAACTGTTACTATACAGACAGAGGATAAATACCATTTGTCAAACCATATGGGATATGAAGGAAAACAGCATAACTGTTTAGAAAAGATAATGTCACCTGAGGTGCAATTTTTAGCATCTAATTTTGATAACTTTAAGCCATCCATCTTTGTGGATGGAGCACAATATTGGGACCAAGGCAGATACTGGACAGGATTTGCCATAGTTCCAGAGAATCCACAACTGGGTTCTCCTGAACTAATCAAGTTACCAGGGCATATGTCAGCTCAAAGAGCTGAACTGGAGGCAGTATTGTATGTGCTAAAGTATTACAATCCTATTAACATTTTTTCAGATAGTGCTTATGTAGTAAATTCTTTAAGACTACATATGGAAACCTGGGTAAGACGAGGATTTGTGGATAGTATAGGTAAACCATTACGGCATGCTGAAGTATTAAAAGACATATATAAAGTCATAACAATGTCAAAACAACAAGGACAGTATAGCATCTTAAAAGTAAAAGCACATCAAAAGCCAACCAGTGAAACTTACAGATTAAATGTGTTAGCTGATACCTTGGCCAAACAAGCAGCACAAAATGGAAAAGAACTTCCAGAATATGAGTATGCCAATGTAGAAGTTAGTGTCTTAAAAGAGCTAGATAAAGAGTCAATAGAGAAAGACCTTGTAAATATACAAAAACAACAGGGCTTAAAAGAAGAAACCAATCAGTGCAGATTGGCAGGTATACCACCAAAGGAGTACTATGCATACACGACCTCCAAAGGGTTACAGTTGCCATATGTACCATTTCAGTTGGCACGCCAGTTGGTCAAGTTAAATCACCAAATACTGGGCTATATAGGAACTGATAAGTTATGGGCAGTTGTAAAAGAAATGTATTGGAACCCAAATTTAAAAAAGGTCTGCAAACTGATTATAGAAGAATGTTTAATCTGTTTGCAGGTAAATGCTAAAAGCAAAAGGTCTCAGTTACATCGAGTACAGCCAGCGGATGGGCCATGGTATGCAGTTCAAATAGATTATGCAGGTCCATTACCAACAACAAAGGGAGGTTACAGATATCTACTAGTAGTAGTGGACGTCTTTTCAAAATGGGTAGAAGCAATTCCTACCAAAACCATGACAGCAAAGGCAACAGCAGAAGCCTTATGGAAAAATATTTTCTGTCATTGGGGATGGCCACGGGTCATAGAGTCAGACAATGGCCCACAGTTTGTTAGTGATCTCATTAAACAAATGTGTAACTTGTTAGGCATACAGCAAAGGTTTCATGTACCATACCATCCACAATCTAATGGCATTGTAGAACGTATGAATTGGACGTTAAAAGAACGTCTAAAAAAGGCATGCTTGGAAAAGGGCAATACATGGGTACATCATCTGCCTGGTATTTTAATGGGTATTCGAGCAACACCAAACAGCAAAACAGGTATTTCCCCATATGAAATAATGACAGGCCGCAAAATGCCCATACAATTACCATTTGATCCAGATTTACCTAATGGTAGGCCCATACTAGAAATTAGCAAATATCAGGAATGGCTAAAACAACTTACTAGTATATGTGACTATAATGCAAGGGAGCAAGCGTTCCATCTATGGAAAAAGGTGTCAATAATACCAGCTGAAGAAAACCTTCCCTGTGGAACCAAAGTATTGGTAAAAACATTCCAAATGGAAGGACCATGGGCTAGCATTGGCAAGGCCCTTTTGAAGTAGTGGAACAAATTGGACCATTAGTGTACAAAATCAAAGGAAAAAAGAAAAACAGAACAATGTTGGTACATATAGATCAACTAAGAATGATAAAAAATAGTGAACAATGTAAATCTGATTAAATGTATTCTTTTGTAGGTTTCCAACAGAGAAAACCATAATGAAATTGACACGGTTTAAAGTGCATCCTTTTGGAAATCCATTTTCGGATGACCAAAGGCAAAATGATTCAACAATGGAATTTCTATTTAAAGGATGTTTTTTTAAATTGATAATAGCTATCATACTAACTATTATTGTATTGCTTAGTATTAAATTATACTTACAACCTGTTAATCAAACTGTAAAGTTACATAAGAGAGAGAGAGTAAAGAAATGTGGAAAAATGAACAAGACTGGTCACCATCTTTTAACACTTTTTTAGCAAGACAATGTTGGTATGCAAAAAGCATGAATGTTTCTAATTGTTGGGTCTGTAGTTTAATACCAAAAATAACAGGGGTAATGCCTCTAATACCTATTCCACTAAATTCTCTTAGTAGTTGGAGAGTATTAATAAATGAAACAGGAGATCAAGTTATAAATGTACAATTACGTAAAGCAAGAGTACAGTTATCTGCTATAGTGCAGGGGATCACATGTTTTCAACAAAATGGAACTGTTCCAGTGGGTAATAGCAATTGTATTCAAACAATTGAAATGATAAATTTTCACAACCACATACCAGTACGTGGAGTATTTTCTCATGGTTTTCCTATTTTAATACCAATTAAGGGTCAGTTAATATTAAGTGACACAGCAGTATTTCATTTTTCACAAAATGACAAAATGACTGTAAAACTAATATTACATGTTGGAGAAGTAAAACAGATAAAAACTTTACAGTTGTACATGATAAAACTCCTACTATGGGGCAAGTAAATGGCAGTCTGGTAAATAGCAGTGTTGCTCAATCAGATGGGTTATATTACATATGTGGTAAATATGCTTATAAATGGTTACCAAAGGGATGGGATGGCACCTGTTATATAGGATTAGTGGTACCAGCAATGCATCATGTAAAAGAGTTACCAAAAGGAAACATTAGAAATACAAAAAAGAAAAGGGATATATTACCTGTAATTGAAAGTCCAGAAAATCCAGTAGACACCTTAGATACATCACGTATATATCATCAAAATCTTGATTATATTAAATTAAAAGATATGGATTTAGGAGATGATGTAATCTCTGGAGCAGGTATTTTCCCTTGGTACGTGGATGCAAAAGCCATATGGGAACTGAGAAAACTATCTAAACTAGTTGAGGTATTGGCAAATGCCACTTTCAATGCAGTCCTTGACATTACTGTCGAAATGACAGCAATACGAACTATGGTTTTGCAAAATCGAATGGCATTAGATTACATATTAGCATCACAAGGGGGTACATGTGCTTTAATAGGAGAACAATGTTGTACATTTATTCCAGACAAAACAGAATCTGTAAAAGCACATTTAGAAGTGATTGCACAAGTGTCTCAACATACTAGAAAAAACTGGAATGATGACTGGAGTGAATGGTTTAGTAATCTATTTACAGGATGGACAGGAAAAATCACTGTATTTTTAATTTCTTTTATTGTTATTGTAATGCTTGGTTGCATATTATTTACATTTATTAAAGTCTGCTTAGCAAAAGCTAGTCAAGTTACTGTTGTTAATTGTCATAATGAAAAAATATTACCGAATAATGCTGAATTTATTTCTCTAGTTTAAAATAAAAAAAAAAGTGGGAATTGTTAGAGTGTGCTCAACAATATACTAAGGTTGAAAGTAACTTTGCTGCAATTATGCAACATAAATAAGGTATAAGATAAAGCTTGCTTAAATGTAGAAATAGAGTTTAGTAATATGTAATCAGCATCCATACTAAATTACCATGGCTTGGAAAAGGAATCTGCTGAATGGACATTTTTCCCTTACAGACTTAAAAACAGGATGTATGCAAGAGAAAAAATGCACAATCTGGTTTTAAAGAACACTGACATGTTTTTCTGCATATAAAAAAATGGACACAATATGTTTCCTAAAATAACAGGATGGACACAATATGTTTCCTAAAACAACAGGATATGTTTATGACACTGTGACAATGTGTTTTCTCAGAAATATGTTTAAATATGTTTTTCTGCATGGAAAACAGGACATGACTATCAGCAGTGGCACAAGAACAGATGTTTTTGTACAAAGATCCAAATAGAATACAGGATGATCACACTGTCAGAAAAGCTGGTCTCTTACAATGTGTTTCCTCAAAAACATGTTTTTCTGCATGGAAAACAGGACACTGTTATCAGCATTGGCAAAAGAACAGATGTTCTTATACAAAGATCCAAATAGAATACAGGATGTTCACACTGTCAAAAAAGCTGGTCTCTTACAAGACATTCTTAAACAAGGAAGCTTAGTATTGTTTCTACAGGATGAGCAATTCTCCAAAATAGAATATCAAGAGGAAATGTATATGTTTATGCATGACTAAAAAGTGTATATAAAGAGCTGTATAAATCCAGTTATGTTAGAGGTATGGTAGGGACTCATTTGTCCTAAGGTAAATGTTATATCTCTCACATCATCTGTACTATATGAGAAGTAAAGTTGGAACAGTACTTTAAGCTGCAACGTTGTTCCATTTGGTTTATTATAAAAAGTTATTTGCTACTGCTCTCTAAAGTTGATGCTGCAAAGTATATTCTCTCATCAGTGTATATTCTGCAAGTTTCTGTATGCAACAGACTGTGAATGCAAATATAACCAGACTTTGAATTTTAGCAGAATCCAGCCAGCAAGACTGAGTGTCTTAAGAACACTTCAAATCCATCACACCAAGCAGTAAGCAGAGCCATGTAATTTTTCACCAGGTTCCTAACATAGCTGAAAAAGGCCTTATGATTGTCCTTTGAATCCATGGCAATTTTTCTCTCAAAATTGGCCTTAGATGATTTTATGAGTGCTCGTATTTTTTTACTAATAATGATCAGGGGTGACTTCCCTTTTATGGATTTTGTTCTATCATGTAATAGCTTTCTCCTCTTATTGTAAAGTTTGTTAATGGCTGGGGTCCACCAGACTGGACGTTTGCCCTTTGTGGAAAGATTCTTGGTTTTATTTGGGATTGCCTGATCCATGCAGTCCTGGAGGTGTTCATAGAAGGCATTTGTAAGGGCTTCCGCAGCTTGGGTTGTGGTTTCCACTGGCTCAGGGGCCTTGAAGGATACCACACCAGTCTTGAGTAGTGTGAAGTTTGCTTTAGAGAAGTTCTTCACTGTGGTCTTTTTTGTTTGGGGTGGGGGCGGGATGTGGATTTCCAGTGAGATTAGTTTATGATCAGAGCTCACCAATGAGGGATATACTTCTGGTGTGGAGCATTTTGTCCCCATGTTTGTGATAATGAGATCTAGTATAGTTTCTCCTCTCGTGGGAACAGTGACTAGCTGTTCCATGGCATTTGAATTTATGAACTCCAGGAACCATTGGGCTAGAAAGTTAGGTTTATTCTTGAATTCACCATTATACATTAGAGTAACTGCGGTGGTGGTGCTGCGGTAGTGTTGTCGCCTCACAGTAAGACGTTGTCCTGTTCGATTCTCAGCTAGAGCGTCTTCTGTGTGGAGACATGCGTGAATGGGTGTACCTTCGTTGAAGGTTGTGCATCAGGGCTGGCAACTCGGCACGTAAAAATCTTCTGCCAATCATTAGCGGACCGGAGTTCTGCTGTGGCAACCCCTAACCGGGAAAAGCCGAAAGACACAACAACAACCGTTATACATTAGAGTGGATGGGTACAGACTTTTCTATGTAGCAGTTACAGAAGCTGGTATGGATTGGATGTGAATGTGGCAGCCCTCTCACATTTGCAAGGGATTGCTGGGAATTTTTCATAGGTATACAACTGAAATAGGCTTGCCGTGGTAAAATCTATACATTTGGTCTCATCTGGTGGTGGGGTAGTACCATTTAGCCTGACAGAAAAGATAACTAATTTGCTTGCTTATAATTTCTTCTTAATTAAATCACAAAGTAGTCTGGCAGCATTCTAGAATGCATTCTTTTTTTTTTTTCCTTCACCATTTGCTCCCCCTTTCATTATTCATTCATTCATGCGTTAATTAAGCTACTGAAGTAATTAAGACTCAGCATAAATGGATGGCAGCAAGAGGTTCTCCGGTTCGATTCTCGGCTGGAGTGCCTTCTGGGTAGAGTCTGCATGTCCTCCATGTGTTCATGTGGGTTTTCTCTGGGTACTTCGGTTTCTTCCCACATTACTAAAACATGCCTGGAGCATTTCTCCCTGGGCCTCTGCTGAAAATTGGCTTCATTCCAAGTCAGACTTTCCTGGTAAACAAATGTTAAATAAAAAATGTTATTGTTAAAGCCACAGCTGTTTCATTTAGTGCTCAGTAACAGTCCTTGATCTTGCTCCCCATCCATCTCAGCTCTTAAGCGGAAGAGAAAAAAACACTTCCAAACGCCCTTAGTCTTGAACTCCATACCAGATCCCTATCCCCTGAGCTCTTTAGTTGTAGAGGGAAAATAAATTATGCTGCCATAATCTGGCACTTCCACATCAAGATCCTTTCTCCACCTCAGCCCCCTCATCCTCTCAGCTCTTCAGAACAAGCAGAAAGAAAAAAGGGAATTGTTCTACTTTTAAACTGTAACAATCATATTGTTACATTTAAAGCAAATTGATTGCTACAGTAAAACAACACTTTACTACACAAGAACTGCTTTTCTGTGCTGTCATTCACAAATGCTGTTTCAGAAAAGATTGCAGAAACTGCACTTCCCATCTCTTTCCTAACACCTTGAACCTGAGGTGGCTGCCCCCTTTCCCTCCCCTGCTATGCTTCTGGTTATCATACTGGAGGCTTATATTCAAACTTGTCACACAATAAGCCCAAGCCTGTAGCATTAGCCAAGCATAAAATACATCATGTACAGCTGATATTCATGAAATGTCCCTGCCCCAGTCATCACTGATGCTATGTTAAAGAATGCAAATTATCTGGATGCATGCAGAAGCGTTAGGTACTAATTCTTAAATGCCACTGCTTTCATTGCAGTATTTTGACACTGTCTGCAGATAGTAAAATCAACTAACTATGGGAAATCTTCTAGAAGTATAGCAAACTCTCTACAGCCCTGCAGCAGAGTCATTGTTTATCACACTACCAGCATACAGTTCACTATTCCCCCAGGCTGTCTGAAGTTCAATAACCTTTGGAGTCCTAATTATGTCATTCTGAGCTCGACAGTGAAGACAACTCTCAGCATGTCCCTATTTAATCATACTGACTGTATCTCGCTTCATAACAGTTGACGCTTTTAAACCTTTCCATCCACTCTAGTTGCAATAGATTCTGATAGCTTGACATCAAGGTTGCAGCTGGAGAATGCTCTTGGTCATTTATCCACCTTAATGGTAACCAGCACTGCTTGATTCAGTCTCTCCAGCTTGTTGATGGATACAGCCCCATGCTTAGTGCCAGGCAAGCTAGTGATAATCATAGCTTGCCATCTATGCATTATATTTATCCACCAAAGAACTGATGAGCATTTCCTACTAATAGCTGTACTTCACCAGGGAACAATCATTGTATATCAGGCTAGTCAACCTATCAGTGGTCAAATCTCACCACTATTACAGAGCTGACTAACTCTAAGTATATCCTCAATTGTGGTTGAAAGGGTTCCCAGACCTGTTTGATTATCTGCATAACAAGATAGAAACAAAAAGACTGTTTTGCACCCGAGGCATTTTTGTCTGTCTTTTGATTAGTCTTAGTTTCATAGGTTCATAGGAGGCCACTAGGCTACTGGCCCTACAGCCTTTATAAGCCTAGCCATGTTATACTCTTGTTCCCCTGTTGACCAGGTTGTATGGTCTATATTTGCAGCACAAGTCTAAGATCAGCACCAGCTGCCCTTTCTCCTCTTGGATAAGGGCAGTCGGTGCTGATCATTAGACCAAGCAAAAGACGGACAGACAAAAGTGCCTCCGATGCAGAAAAGTAAATGCAATCTCCCATCAGCTACTAAGTAAGTGAATAGCCTATCCAATACAGTTCACCAGATAAGTCAGCATGTGGTGTGATCTTTTTTCTTTGACTAATGAGGTCCACTGTCTATTTTCTGCCCCCTACATATATTCTTGAGTACGTAAAACAAAGTAATTTTCACATGTCAGTAAAATGTTTCTACATTTTTCATGTACTGTACTGCCTCAGCATATATTTAGAGACTTGCTCACCATCCTACACTGGACATACACTACATATCTGTCTTTTGCCAAATCTAACTTTATGTAAACCACATTTACAGTTACTAGCTTATTTAGATTAGCTATATAATATTTGTGTAACTATGCCTACTTAGTACCCTGTTAATTGTTCTAATTTGCCATGTGGGATGGAGTCACTTACAGAATGTAATCATCAGATAGTAATATTCATCTTAAGCAGCACCGGTTCTTATCTTAGCAGGAAACTATAGCTATCCTATTACATCACAGTCTCCTAGGGAATAACTGACATCCCTTAAAACAAATCACCTGATGCTTGGACAGATTTAGCTGTCCACTGCCTAATCAGTTATACAGCATTATTATGTCATCAGGATTTCTATAACATTCTTACATCCTGATGTGCATGTGAGAAATCAGTGCAAAAAGTATCCACCAATTCCTTTAGTCAGAATCATGGCTATGATAACTTCTCTTCCTTATAAAATTTCACTTCCATATCAATAAAGGCACTAGATAACACAGTGAATTTTTATACTATGTTAACCCTTCCCCCATACATGTACTTTCACCTAAAGCTGAACTAAATTCACAGTACAATGAAATGGTGGATTGCAATGTATTTTGCATTGTTAAACTTCTGAGGGGTGTACTGAAGTGAAAATGTATTTTGTCTGGTTACTCTGAACTAACAGTGTCATTGTTCTGCAGTTTCAGTCTACACTGCCTCTGCACTTATTGTGTAGAGTTATCACTGTTAATTTTAGGTGCATAGGCAGTTTTCTACATTTAAGGTGTTGCAGCAAAACATTCTCCATCTGTATGCGTACTGCTGTTCTTATTAACTTTGTGAGCAAGCCTGTTACTCAGTCTGTAGGCAATCTGATATCTTATTAGCAGTGGAGAAATAAAGCCAATAATCTAGGAACAATTTCTGTATAAGTGACCAAGCACAGTGCTGGCTGCAGCCAAAGCTGGTTTTCAAGCTTCTGTCAAAGCCTTATATAACAAGGAGAGCACCAGTTTCTCCCTCTTTCTTTCTCACCCTCTGTCTCAGCTTCTATTAAACTTTTGTTTTAACTCTGTGGGCCCAAGACACTCCTTCTAGTGTAGATGTACAGCAGCTTTGTGCCTCAGGCATTTCATCGATTGTAGTTTAACAACAATGTTGGGGCCAATGATGGGGCCATAATGAACCTTGCTTTTAGCTGTACTTCCAACTTGGCACCCTTCCCCTCAGAACAAGACTTATTAATTATGTCCACTGTTTAGTATCTCCAGAACCTTGTGTTGCCAGCCCTTTCCACTGCATTTCCTACTAGGGTTCATCCTCCTCCTCCCCACTGTCCCTCTCTAACACTTCCTGTCTTCATTCTTATCCTCTGCTCAGATTTCTTTATGTATTTGTTTCCATCCTCAGACTCCATCTTATGATGTCTGTAGAATCTGACTAACACATTTTCACAGAGAAGTGGTCACTTTCTTTGAAGAGCCAAATTCTATTTGCAGTTTGCTGATAAACTCACATAGGGTCAGACTGGGCTCACCCTCCCTCTCAGTGATATGCACTACCCAGGAATCCAACTCACCTGAGTCTCATGCTCCCCTACTGTTGAGCTCCTCATCAGTCCTGGTATACTCTTCCCTCTAACATGCACTACCACACTCTTCTTCCTTGTTTCTTGTGACTGATCATATTTATCACTTTCTGTATGTCTATTTTGAAGTTCTTCTAACTTTTTATATATTTTTACATCTCCCAGTCATCCTGTTCTTCCTGTTATCCATTAAAAGACTATTTTAAACCCCCCATCTGTAACCAGTTGATGAGTAGCAACACATTTTTCTGCATTAATGTAACCAGCAAATATAAGATGGCCCTTGGCTAGCATACAAGTGTCCTGACTATAGTGGCCACAATGGGCTGCCACTGAGAAACTTACTTAAACTCTGCCCAAGGACACCTTATCTGAAGAGCAAATTGGACCATTTTGTTTATGACATCAGAAATGCCATATTGGCTGCATGATGTGTTAGAAACAAATTGTCTTCCATTAAAGCTTAGCAAACTAATGACATCCTTGATATTAATAAAAAAGTGCATCCCAGGTTTAGACTATATTCATCAATTCCTCCATTCCGTTAAGCAAATTACTCAGCTACAGTGGATGAGGCTTAACTCATCAATCACTAGACAAGACGTAACTTCTCAGTTGAGTATTCTTATAGGAAATGGCTGCTGGTGTCCTTTTTCTTAGAATGTCAGGAATGGCTTATATTTCTTGTTGTTTTCACTCTTCCTCATGGCTATACGACCGTGCAGTTATTAAATATAAGTAAGGGAATGTGAGAGGTAAAGTGGGGGAATGGGACTTGCTCCCCACATAAAAATGTTTCTTTCCCATAGATTTTCCATTTCAAATGCTGTTCACATTAAATGATTTCACCTCTTTCTGATCACAAAGGAGTTGAAGTTTTGTCAGGGATCCATTATTTATTTAACATTTGATTACTAGGAATGTCCAACTTGGAACAAAGCCAATTTTCAGCACATGCCCAGGAAGAAATGCTCCAGACACATGTCTTTGTAATGTGGGAGGAAACCAGACTCCCCAGAAAAGACATGCAGACTCCACAGACAAGGCACTCGGCCAAGAATCGAACCAGAGAATCTCTAGCTGTGAGGCAACAATGCTACCACTGCACCACTGCACCATCCATTGACAACATGCCAATTTCCATTGACTGGAAACCCACATGATTCCTTCTGTATATAGACTTTAAATCCTTGTTGTTGTCCTGTATAACTTGAGAAGCCCCCAGATATGTCCCAAAAGTCAGGTTGTTCAGTAGTAATCAAATATATTTTTAGTATAGGTTGAACTATGTCTTTATTTGGAGACTTCATAGGTTTTCTCATCTGTGACAAACATTTTTTTAAAGTCATGATGCATAGTAGTTTCTAAGAAATTATATTTTTGGATATTATTGCTTATAAGGAAATGCAGAGTACCACTTTGGACATTTAGATTAGCTTTAAGAATGTTACTAATACATCTACACTACATTACAGTATGCAGTCAAATATATGATGGTAAATATTATCAAAAGGCAGTATTTTAGAATTAACAATTTAACACATAGCCAATATGTACAGGCATTAGAAATTCATAATAGATTACAATGATTACTATAATGAGGATGTCACAGAAACATGGTAAGTGTCATGAAAAATGAGTTTATGTCAAGAAGAGCAGCTAAACAGAGGATGGCAGTGTCTTTAATGAGCAGTACAAGACAGTCATCCTATTAAGATTATCTACACTAAACAGAAATTGTTTAGTGATGAGTAGCAGGGTACAAGGGTGGATGAGCAACTCATGTTTAGCAAAAAAGAACAAAAAAAAAAAAAACAATTAGTTTTACATTTTTTTTGAGGATCATATCCAATCTGAAGTCAAGCATAAA
>NC_056729.1:1079066760-1079085085 GCF_019279795.1 Protopterus annectens
ATGGGGAGGGTTATGGACAAAGCTTGTAATTCTGATACCCTTCTAGCAGAAGTAATTGCCACCAAGAACAGAGTTTTCCAAGAGAGATACTTCATATCACATGTGAAGGGAGGTTCAAATGGAGGACATATAATATTAGTCAAAATGAAATTTAGATCCCAAGGAGGTACTGGATGTTTAAGGAGAGGTCTTAACATGACAGTGCCTTTCAAAAAGGCTTTCCAAAGTCTATGTGCCATGATAGGATGGTCATTATCTCCTATATGAAAATTAGATATCACAGCTAATTGAACTTTCACTGAAGCTGCCACTGCTGCATCCTTAAAGATCTCTGCCTAAAACTGAAGAATAAAATGAACTGATGTTGTGAAGGGATCTATATCTTAACTGTTTGCCCATATAACACAATTTGTTCCATTTGCTTCTATAAAGATTTCGAGTAGATGATTTATGAGATGATAAAATTATATGCTTGACTGGAGAGGACAGGGACAGAAATCTGGCGATTAAGGGAACTGAAGCAACCAAGCTGTCAATCTCAAATTGACTAGGTTGGGATGAACCATCTCCAATGGGTGTGTCAGAAGATCTGGAACCATGTCCAGAATCCAAGGTTCATCCCAGAGATGAGGCTGAACAAAGGAAAAGCAGATGAGACAAGGCCAGTAGGAGGCAATTAGGATAATAGTCTGCAACAAACTTGTTTTCTGCAGGAACTTTGGGATTAGAGGAATAACGGGAAATGCAAAAAGAAGTCCCACGGTCCAATCATGAGCAAGTTCATCCCTTGGTGACTCCCCCACTGGAGGGATTAGGGTGAAGTAGTTGCTGCATATGGCATTGTCGGGTGATGTAAAAAGGTCACAGCAAGGCTGGCCCCATTTGCGGAACATCACATCCACTACATTCTGACTGAGGGACCACTCATGTGGCCATAAGATGGCTTTGCTCAATTTGTCTGCAATCACGTTGGATCTCCCTGGGATGTGCAGTGCTATTAGTAAGCGATTGGAGGTTATCGCCCATTGCCAGACCGTGAGAGCTTCTTGACAAAGTGGGTACAATCTGGTTCCCCCTTGTTTGTTTATATACAATACTACCGACATGTTGTCAGTCTGGATAGCAATTGCTGCTGTAGGAAGAGAGTCCTGAAATGCTTGCAGCGCTAAAAGAACCACTCGCACCTCTAGGACATTTATATGGAGGTGAGCCTCTTGGTCTTACCAGATGCCTTGAACTGTCTTCCCTTGAACCCCCCCCCCCACCATCTGGGAAGCATCCGTGGTCACTATGGCTAGAGGTTGTGGGGGGATAAAGAAGCGGCCCTGAAGAACTGTGTGAGTGGAGCCACCATTGGAGATCTTTTTTGGAGGCCTCTGTTATCATTATCTTGTGAGACATAGGAAGTTCCAAGATCGACCACTGAGCAAATAGCATCCATTGGAGTACTTTCACATGGAGGCGAGCTAGAGGAACTAGTATGATGGAAGCAGCCATTTTCCCTAGTGCTTGGAGAACCAGTTTCACAGTGGCTTTGGACTTTTTTTATGAGTGTTCTGGCAGGATGATGGAGATCGTGTACTCTGTCTCAATAAAGTTTTGCTATCTAGTATCTATTTCTGCCCCTATGAACCTTAAGAACTGTGATGGTTCTAGCACAGATTTCTCATAATTTATGGTAATATGCAGAGAGTAGCAGAGTTGAAGAACATAATCTCTTGACTGGAGTAAGAGATGCCTGGTCAGGGCAGATACGAGCCAGTCATCCAGGTATGGGAAAACATGGATCCCCTTGCTTCTCAGGTGAGCCGCCACTACTGCCATACATTTGGTGAACACACTGGGGGCTGTAGTGAGGCCAAAGGGGAGAGCTCGAAACTGGAAGTGACTAGCTCCCAGCTAGAAGAATAAGAACCTCCTGGATCATCTGTCCATTCTGATATGGTAGTACATGTCTTTGAGGTCTATAGAGCACATCCAGTTGTCTTTTTCCAGGAAGGGAAGTATTGACTGCAGTGTTACCATCCAGAACTTGGTCTTCTTTACTGATTTGTTTAGATTGCTGAGATCCAGAATGGGTCTCCAGTCACTAGTTTTCTTTGGAACTAAAAAGAATCTTGAGTTGGTTCAGGATCCTTTCTGGTCTGCAAGGACTTCTCGGATGACTCTTTTACTTACCGACCCTTGAATTTGTAGAGTTGCTTGTTCCTTTTGACTGGGTGGAACAGCTGAACAATGTTGTTTCTGGGTATAGGATGGGAGTAAGAAATGATATATCCTCTGGATATTATGTCCTGCACCCATTTGTCATTTGTTATTTTTTGCCAGGTTTCTCAGTGCAGGGATAATTGTCCCCAACTGCATCTAGAGGGGAGCAATTGGGCACTCCTTCAGGAGTGCTGGAAAGGTCTAACAAATAAAGATTCCCTGGAGCCTTGGTTTTGCGGACCCCCTTCCACCACAAAAGCGACCTCTCCTATTGTTGCTCCCCCATCTGCCCCTGGGGGAACTTTCACATTGTGTGTCCTAATAAGACCTCTGGGATTTTCTGAACCACACTTTTCCACTACCTTTTTGGCCCTTTGGAAAGGGTCTGGTAGGAGTGCAGAAATATACTTCAATGACAGATAAGGTCCTACCTTCTTGTTCACACCTGGTGAGTGTTTCCTTCACTTTTGGCCCAAAAAGGGATGAACCATCAAAGGAGATGTTAATGAAGGAAGACTTGAAGGGCTTCACAAAATTGCAATGGCACATCCGAGCCTGTCTCCAAAGAGAGATACATGAGCCTGTTGCCATACTTGGTCCATCTGCTGCGTAACAAATTAGCCTCATGGAAGAGTTTACTACTGAGTTTAAGGTAGCAAGTTGAGCATTGACTTTCTCTGCTGTTGCACTGGCTACAGCTCTTAAAGGGAGTCTGATAACCAGGGGTGGCTTGTGCTATTGGACTGCCGGACTGCAGCCCTCCCACCTACAAAAAACAAAAGAAATAAAATCTGTGAAACAAAAAATCATGAGTCCCAACTCCTCTGCACATGCGCGGACACTCAGACTGCCTTTAACAGCAGTCCAGATGCAGAGAAAGAGGTACCCAGCAACCTGTGCTGTGAGATATCCAGGAATCTGTGTGGTCGTCAACTGCACAGAACAGAGGAGCACTGGACTGCTTCCCTTGCAGGCAGGGCCAATGAGGGGTGAGCTGAGAGCTCTTGCGGGCTTCGTGAATGCTGGACAAATGGTCGCTGGCTGGATGGGATGTTTGTGAAATGAGTAGGACAAATGGTCGCTGGCTGGATGGGATGTTCGTGAAATGAGTAGGTGAGGCTTCGGACATGTTCTGTTCATGAAACAGGTAGGTGAAGACTGTGTGCGTGTGTGTGTGTGTGTGTGTGTGTGTGTGTGTGTGTGTGTGTGTGTGTGTGTGTGTGTGTGTTGTGTATGTGTGCACTCATCGACACGCATGTGTGTTCACTTGTGTCTGTGTTTTATTTTTTTACATACAACACCAATCTTTTTGACTATTGGTGAAATTTTTTGGATTACATATTTATGCATGGTGGCAGTGTAAAATCCTCTGTCTTATAGCTACAGAGTATAATATTAATTTCTGTCCTGTAGTCACACTTTCAGTGCAAGGATTTCATGTTCACCTCTGTTTGCATGACAGTCTTTTCCAAGGTACTACAGTTTACATCTAGAAGTGCTTTTAGTGTGTGTGTGTGTGTGTGTGTGTGTGTGTGTGTGTGTGTGTGTGTGTGTGTGTGTGTGTGTGTGTGTGTGTGTGTGTGATACATACCTGTTCAATAGATTGCCACTTCAATAACTGATAAACTATAGATGAACACATTGCCCCAGTTATAAGTTATGTCAAACAGAGAGTAAACATTACAGTGTGGTAGCAAGTATCCTTTTCTCCACTATTACATAGTCTAGGCATTTGGTAGGTAGGTTTTCAGTAAATGTTAACTGACATAAAGGGATTTGATTGACATATGCTCACACCCATTTATATCAGTGGCTTTATAGGTAGCATACTTGCCCTTGATGCTTGGAAGAGCAAAAGGTCCTGGGTTCTTTTCTCATACTGAATGCTTGGATTTTCATTACTGAGATTGCAATGCAGCATAAGGTGAGTATTGCACTCCTGAATGTGTTATCCTTCAGAGGACATGTTAAACCAAGCCCCCATCAGCCTGAGTTGCTGTCAATTTAGATGGTTTTAAAAGTTCCTATGGCAGTTATCAACAAGTGTTGGGGGGGCTACATACACATCGTTGATATTATTACACTTTTATGTACTTAGTAAAATGTGGTACAGTAATTCAGATGAGAGAATGGGCAACCTGTTTATTGCCACCCTGATTAGAGAATGCAGCTTCTCCAGCAGGGTGTTAATGTACAGGAAATGCCTGCTGAAAAAACAAGCCTGCTGCTTCGTGGCACCATATGAAGGTGCTGAGAAAATTGAAAAGAAAAATAAATAAGCAGCCTCCATTTTTACACTCACTAAATGTGTTTATAAAATTTAAAAAAAAGTAAATAAAAGAAGTGTGTACGTGTGTGTGTGTGTGTGTGTGTGTGTGTGTGTGTGTGTGTGTGTGTGTGTGTGCGCATGTGTGTGAGAGGTGCATCTGATCTGTGCATCAGTGCATCTGTGAGTTTGCGAGAGAGAAAAAACAGAGAGAGTAAGAGAAGACCAACGTCTTTGGACAATTTGCCTTAAAAAATAAGAAATGCAAAACCCAAATTGTCTGGCATTATTGACTGACCATAATACTCCAGACAAACAAGAATTTAGATGCAAAATCAGGGACAGATAAGAAGAGGCATGTGATGGTGGGGTATCAACCAGGAAGTTGTAACTGGTGGTGGTGTGTGTAAAACACCCCAGTTGCTATATACTGGTGGCTAGAGAGAACAAATGGTGGTGGGTAGAGATATTCAGGCTTGAACCCTGTACCTTGGATGCAGGTGGCAAGGACCCGAATTCCCTATACACCATTTCTAAAAAAAATTGCAGATTTTTGCCTCATATTTGTTCTGTTCCTCATAAAATCTGTGGTTTCTGTATCTATATTTTTCCTTGGCTTGCAAAGTCAGTGGTGCACTGGTAGCATTGCTACCTGATAACTACAGGTTCGCTGGTTTGATTCTTGACTTGGGTGCCATCTGCGTGTCTTCCCATCTTACAAAGATGTGTCTGGAGTTTCTCCCTGCTCTGCTGAAAATTGTCTTTTGTTCCAAGTCAGACTAGTTTCCTGGTTAAATGTTTAAAAATAGCAGACATTTGAATTTCAGACTTCATATTCTTCAGAAAGTACATGGTAACACAAAACTGTTTATTCTAGCAGATGTCTAAGTTTATAACATGGATATTTGAAATTTGTCCCTATTTTTGGGACTGTATTCCCCCATTATTGGCTTTGTCCAGGTATTTTGTGCTATGGTTGAGAGCTATCTATGGTGAGAACTGAATTCATTGAATGTTTGGGGGCTGTATTCCCCCCCATTACTGGCTTTGTCCACATGTTTTTTCCTAAGAGGTTGAGAGCTATGGTGAGAACTGTATTCACTGAATATGTTTGGGGGCTGTATTCCCCCATTATTGGCTTTGTTCAGGTGTTTTGTGCCAAGAGGTTGACAGCTATGGTGAGAACTGAATTCACTAAATGGTAGCCATTTCAGTTTGTCTTCCTCTTTTTCACAAAACAGATGATTTGGCATAGTGGTATGTTTCTCTGTTTTGCACAGGGCCCCCTGGGTTAAAGACGTGGCAGTGAAATGTATGGTGGTAACACAGCATTTTATTCTAGCAACTTTCCAACATCATACAAGCAATGTTTAAAATGTGTCCCTGGTTTTTGGGCTTTTGCCCCCCCCCCCAATAAATTTCGGCTTTTTCCAGATTTCTTGTGCTGCAAAGTCCAGAGATACAACTGTGTGTCAAGTAGATTTTACAAGGAGCTGAGAGCTGCGGGGGAACATAACTTTAGTGCTGCTTATTGGGAGTCAACTTGCATTGTTAATAGCACAACAGGTAGTGTACTTGCTTTTGATGCAGAAGGTTGTGGGTTCTACTCCTACAGTAGATAGATGCATTGCTGATACTGTACTGTGTTGTAAAGTGGGTGGATGCTGCAGTCCTTTTTGGCAAAGATACCTAGAGTAGTAACTATGAACCTGTTATCATTTTGCCATACAGTCCCTGTTGCGATATTACTAGCATTATCATTTTTTTTAATGCATGCAACATAGGCAATTTATTCCTCAAGGGCAACAGGCACTTTATTTGTAAATGAATAAACAATGACATATAAAGTTGTTTGCTAGCAGCAACCTCTTCATTGTTACAGATTTCTTTAATGTGGAATTATTTAGATGACTTTTACACTTCAGAGATGGTGCATATTTACTGATACTGGTGGAGTGTAGAAGGTTGAGTAGACTTTTTTATGATGGAAATGTTGGCTAAGCTTTTGGTGTCATTCTAAGGGGATCCAGTATCTGTCTGCCTGGGATGACATGATCGACAGGCCATGATGCTTTGCAAGAGATGGCCTGCACCTGTTGCCCCTGGGATTCCAGATACTGGCTAAGGCTCTAGCCACCCCTATAGTGCCTTTTTTAGGCAAGGTTCAAATGACAAATTCACCACCCTAACAGGTACAGGCAAGAAGAATCTGAGGGTATTGCTACTCAATGCTAGAAGTCTAAACCTCAAAATGCACTCTCTCGAGGCACTCCTTAAAATAGAGAACATCAACATCTGTGCAGTGACAGAGACCTGGTTCAAGGCTCCAGAGAGTATCCCTGCATTACCAGGCTATAATTCATACCACACCTTTCGGCCACCTAACCTGGACTGAAACACTAAAGGCAGAGGCGTGTCCATATTCATTAAGGATATCCACACCCCTAGACTAGTTGCTCAACATAATGCATCCGAGATTATCCAAGTGCAACTAACTCTGGGCAAGACCGCAATCCAAATTGTAGCTTGCTACAGATCCCCCACCATGCCGCAGGATTCCCACTCCTCATTTCTTAATACACTGGAAAATATTAGGGTACAACCTAACACCGTAATAATGGGCGATTTCAACTACCCTACCATTAACTGGGAAAACTACTCATGTACAAACTCTTGTGCTCAACGTTTTCTGGAATTCATAAATTCCAATGCCATGGATCAACTTATCCACACCCCCACCAGTGGCAGCAATATCCTAGACCTGGTTATTACCAACATGGGCAACCGGCACTCCACACCAGAGGTCAATTCCTCGTTGGTCAGATCCGACCATAAGCTAATCACCCTAAACATCCACATCCCTCCCTCACCCCTCATTAGGGAAACCACAGTAAAACATTTCTCCGAAGCCAACTTCACGCTTCTTAAGACAGAAGTGTCGAACTTCACGACACCCATGCTGACGGACAATAGAGGTATGACTGCTGAATCCTACACAAATGCACTTTATAAGCACTTACATGAGTGCATGGATCATGCAATCCCTAACAGAACCAAGATGCTATCCTCCAAAAAAAGGAAGCCAATCTGGTGGTCCCCTGCCATAAACAAACTCTACAACAGAAGAAAGAAACTGTTGCAAAAAATAGTAAAATCCAATGATTGGAGAAACTCCCTGGTCAGCTTCAGTAAGAAGCTGAGATCCCTCATAAAATCCTCCAAAGCTAGTTATGAAAACAAAATTGCCACTGACTCTAAAGACAACCACAAAGCATTCTATAGCTATGTCAAGAATCTCAATGGCAACACTCAGATCTGCTCTGAGTTACAGCACAATGGCACTAAATATACAGAACCAACGGATTTTGCCAACATCCTGGCAGATAGGTTCAGTGCTAACTTTACCCCTCTGTCATCCCCTAAAGGGCCCATCTCTATACCAGAAGAATGCAAAGTTCCTGTTATCATGGTTGCACAGGTAAAAAACACACTATCCAAAGCCAAAAACACAGCATCCATGGGACCTGTTGACATCCCAAGCTGTGTTCTACATGAACTACAGAACGAACTGGCACCCCACCTAAGTACCATGTTCAGTCATAGCCTCACCTCAGGCTATGCACCCACTGAATGGCACACAGCGACAGTTATCCCACTCCACAAAGGGGGAGCCACCACAGACCCCTGGAAACTACCGCCCAATTAGCCTAACGGGCCTGGTCTGCAAGGCTATGGAGCGTATCATCATGGAACTTATAAACAATGACATTGGTAATCTCCAAACTCAGGACCGCACCCAATTCGGGTTTGTAAAAGGCAGATCATGTCTCCTAAACCTGATAGACTTCTTTGAAGCAGTCACGAAAGCCGTAGATGAGGTTAAGGTGGTTCACACAGCCTATCTAGATCTCGCCAAGGCTTTTGACACCATCCTCCACTCTGGAATTATAAATAAACTCACTAAACTAGGTATAAATCGCTATGTCACAAGATGGGTTTCCAATTGGCTTACTGACAGAACCCACACTGTGAAAGTAGCAGACTCCAAATCCAGCTTCAGAACAGTGACAAGTGGAGTACCACAGGGTTCAGTCCTGGGTCCTCTCCTGTTTGGTATCTACTTATCTGAAGTACAGGCCAGCACAGAAGGTCTTTGACTAATGAAGTTCACAGATGACTGCAAACTAGGAGCCATAATCAAAACTCCAAAAGATGTGGACATCCTACAAAACGGCCTTGCTGATACAGATGCCTGGTGTCAAAGCCATGACCTCAAGCTCAATGCCAAAAAGTGCATTGTCATTCCTTTTGGTAAAAACTCAGTACCCATGAACTACCACATAGGTGGTAGTCTAACACCGAAAGTGTGATAAGAGACCTTGGGACACAGGTGGACAGTAGTCTCTCCTTTGATAATCACATCGCCATAGTAGTTAGGAAATCCTTCTATGTGGCACACCTCATCACAAAAGGTTTCTCATCCAGGAAAAAAGAGGTCATTGTTCCCCTCTACTTGTCACTCATTAGACCCATTATAGAGTACAATGCCCCTTTTGGTAGGTACCTCACAAGACATCTACAACAACTGGAAAGGCCACAGAAATACCTCACAAAGAGGATTACCGGCCTCAAAGAGATGCCCTATGCAGACCATCTCAAAAAACTGCATCTTTACTCCGTTGCATATCGCCTACTCAGAGGTGATCTCTGCCTAACACACAAAGCTATGTCAAACCCAGAGCTTTTAGACATGCTCCACTTAAAGAAATCCCAATCCCTATGAGCTACACACTCTAGAGATCTAAACCTCGTCACCACAATAAACAGAACATGCTGGAGGGATAGATTCCTGTCCCAGAGACTTCCCATACTCTGGAACAAACTACCTATCTATATCAAACAAAGCTCCTCATTAGCACTGTTCAAGAAAAATCTTGATTGGATGGGAGCTAGGAAATTCACCCCGCGGATCACTTCTGTGGCTTTGCTCGACAGTGGCACAGGAAAATAATTTTCTTGGGTGGCGAAAGCCAGGGTACCTTTGGCTAGGCTTATATAGGCCCTAGGGCCAATAGCCTAGTACCTACCTATGAATTTATGAACCTATGTTCTGAATTGGGTAGTTTTGTCATTGGTGCATGCATTTTGTTTCATTGTTTACTAATGTTCAAAACAATAAATTTAAAATGCCCTCTAACAACTGTACTGTATTGTACAAGGAATACAATTTAATACAATCAGGAAGGTGTATCAAAGAGCATGTGTATGTTTCGTGTTCAAGGGGCCTATGATTTGAAAACAGCCCAAAAGGGGCCTATGATTTGAAAACGACCCAAAGTTAATCTTTATCTGCCACTGGCAAAATGTATTTTCTTTGAATGTGGGTTTCAATGCTATTTCAATGCATGTGAGTTTCAAGGGCAGAGAAGTTTTAATGCTAAGTCTGTTTTCATTGTGAGACTGCATTGCTTTGTTTTAGCAGATATCTATTGGGGTTTGTGCTGTAAAAATGCAAAATAAAACTTTCAAATGAAATCCAAATCATTGCAGAAGTAAAGCAGTATGCACATTACAGTGTTTATGGTAAATGGGGCAAAATAACCAAGAAATGGGACATTAGAATGGTTACAGGGAGGAGGCTCCAATCGACCATGATTTTGAGAGGGGAAGGGCAGCAAACTCAGACAGCCCTGGTTGAACTATACCTCTCAGCTGTCCATATTTTTGCAGAATGAATAGATATTTGCTTCTTATTTTTGGTTTGTTCCTCATAAAATGTGTGGTTTTCTGGCAAATCATTTAGGAATGATGTCACTAGATGACAGACATTGAGTTTTACGTCATAACCTTCAGAAAAATGCATGCTAAAGCAAGATCTGTTATTCTATCACCTGTCTTAAGTTTATACAAGAGCAATTTTTAATAGTGTTTGTATGTTCCCCAAATATATTTGGCCTCGTCCAGATTTCCTGCATTAACAGGTTGAGAGGTACGTGCAAAGAAAATTGCTTTTTAGAATTAGGCATATCCAGACCTCTCAACTGTCCCCGATTTTGGCTCAAAATGTTACTCTTCCCCTAATAATCCCTCTGCAAAATGGCAATTTTGGAAGAAAACATGGATGGTTTACAATTAATAAATAACTGTAATAATCAGTTATAGATTACTTTTATTTCAGAAATGCATGTAGATTCTTTTATTTTGTCAGCTGCTCAAGTTAGCAGTACTAATATTAAAAGTGTCCCTTCTTTGATAGGTTCCCAGCTGTATTGTGTGGCTATTTTATATTTTTGCATCACATTTTTGGTCCATTTTTCATAAAATTGTGTTTTTTTTGGCAAATTAGTGGCAAATCATTAAAGACTGAAGTTAGAAAATAATGAAAGACATTTGAGTTTCTGATTTTGTACCTTTCAGAAAATTCATACTAATGCAATACCTACTATTCTATTATCTTTCTAAGTTTATAAGAGCAATATTTAAAAATTGTTCTTATTTTTAGGCCTTTGTCCCACTTCTATGTATGTCTTTGTCCAGATTTCTTGCTCTGAGGTTGAGAGGTATGACAAATGTGTCAGGGCCATCGCAGTTAGCCGGAGACATTTTAAATTGTGACAAACTTGTTGCACCCCACTCCCCCATGTAGTGACTCTGGATGTGTCCAAGCAAGGCAAGGAGCAGTTATGCAGTGTAAATGTGCAGACTACCCCCCCCCCCCATCCAAGGTAAACACAAGTACTACAGTGGCTTTTCATCTGTCATTGATTTTGCAGAATGTTCTGGTTTCTGGCATTTTTATACTGTTGATATATGCTTATTATTATTCAGAAAGTCCTTTTGCTCTGTGTTTAAGTAGCAGTGCTTTAATGACCATCAGGTAAGCTTGTCTGATATTGTAAGATGCAAGTAAGTTTTAATAAGCAGTATTGCCAACATTGAAAGCCTTAGATTATGTTAAGCTCATTACAGGCTTTACCTGCAAACTAAACAGAATGCCAGTCTATCATGCATGGTCCATATCCTGTGCCATAATCCTTTAAGCAATATATGTTGAGTTTGTTTCTCGTTTGCTTTTCATTTTTTACTTTGATCATGTTTTCCCCATTAAACAAGTAGATAGCTGTCAGGCAGCAGGTCTTTTTTGGATGAGAAACATTTTTACAAGTGAGGGTATCACAAAGATTGCTACTTTCAGCATGTTACTTGGTACTTTAATAAAGCTGAATATAAATTATAATTAGAACTGGAGTGCAAGGAGAAGTGATTTGAGTTAAGTGCTGCTTGTTTTTCTTATACTTGATTTTGACTGGCATTCCAGTAATGTATTTAAAAAGTAATTTATTTTTTTATGCCTCACATCCTTTTTGTTTCCATCTAGGTATTAAGTAAGCTGTCATGCAGCCAATGGATTGAAATATTTTTTTCTTCTACACTTCATTTTGTCTTGATTGGACTCCCATAATGATGGTTTGGCACCCAGGGCAGCATATTTAATTAAAGTTTTGGTGGTTTTGAGCATAGCTCCTCCCCTTTCTAGTTGGTCACCCCCATCCCCATTGACCCCACCCATTCAGCTGTCTTCTCCAGCCCCCCTTTGATTTGAAGTTACCAGCTGCCACTGCTGATAACTCTTTAATCAGGTCCCTCTGAAGTGTTGTAAAGTGAGTTAGGTAATTCAGGGACCACAAGGCAAAGGTTGCTGATGTGAAGACATGCTTCCCATATCTATCCATAGTCCTAGAGTCTTTATTAGGAGGATGGATAGAGGTACTCATCTCAGAGGGTTCCTTTCTGTTGGCTGCTGCCACGACCATAGCATCAGCTGCTACACCTTTTGTAAGAAAATGTTGTCTTTGGGGGCAGTGATATAGTTGTTTGGCCCCCTAGGAGTAGGGTCTATGGTTCTGGGGTCTCCCAAGCCTTTCGAGAGACAAGGTTGATAAACTCATCAAACGGTGGAGTAACCCAAAAAGTTGAAGGGCGAGATGCAAAGGCCTTCAGGAATACCAACTCCTCAGCTGAAGGGGGGGGGACTGTCAATCACCTCTCTGTTTCAATAGTTCTATGATGTCTCCAAAGGAGGCATCTTCAGGAGGTGATTGTGGGGACCCTTCTGCCTCATTGAAGTCAGTAGCATATGTGATAGTCTCTTCTGGGGAGTCTATATGTTTCCTCTTACATGTTGTCTTCCAAGGGACCTCTTCAGTGGGGTACTATGGAGTGGTTTCAGAAGAAGGGGCAGTATCCTGAGGCACATCCTGAGTCCTAGCATCTCTGCAGACCTGTGGAGAGGGCCCACATGAAGACAAAGACACCTCATCTAAGGAGGGAAGAAGAACTGACGAAGATTGTGTACCAGACTGTAAAGCAGTCAAAGCCCTCCTAATTACCTTGAAGGTAAATCCTCCCCACTCTGAAGAGGTCCCTGGATCCGACAAGCAAGTTAGTGGTGCCGAAGGTTTCTCCAGAACCAAAGAGGGCAGCTCCAAAGCAGAGGTAGGAGCTGAGCTCACCCGTGCTGAGGCTGCCGAGGACATAATCAGTTCTGAAGATATCTAAAAAGTCTCTGTGGACCTGACAGGGGAGTGTTAGCCTCTAGAGGTCTACTGCTCCAAAGGCATGGAGATATTCTGGGCTGATATCAGAACCGGGGAGGTTATAAGTCCTGGAGCCGACACTGACACAACTTGGATGTCAGAATCTTCCAGCTCCAAAGCAGGAGAATGGATTGGAGGAGGAACTACTGCAGGAGAAAGGGTTTTCATCTGAGCCGATTCCTTTGGGCTCAGATCCAGGAGAATTCTGGCCAAGGGTGGTGTCTTTAAAAGTCTCTTCACAACCCTATCCACATCTTCATCTGATATACTCCTGGTGGAACTAATGGATAGAGAAGGTAAACTTGAAGCAGCCAATATTGGAGAAGGGAGCCTCAAACAAATCTTCTCTACTGAGGGAGATTGGCTCATGTGTCTTTGTGCTGAGGATGTTGTCAGTGCCAGTGGAGATTCCTGCTCCATCTAAGTACCATAGCGAGGAGTGGGTATTGGTTCTGATAGATCCATTGGATCTTTCAATTTCAGAGCTTTTTGCTTCAGCTCTGACAAGGATGTCAGCTCCGTTGAAGGTCTCTTAATTGGCTTACCTGACTTTTTGGTTGATATAGCCTCATAGCAAGGCTTTTTCAAAAGGCCTTTCAATATCAATTTGTTCTTACATTCCATCAAAGCCTGGTGATTAAAGTTGTGGCAAATAGAACAAGACTCTTGCATATATATATATATATATATATATATATATATATATATATATATATACACTTTTTGACCAGTAGCTCCACAGACACTGACTAAAGGTGGTGGTGTCTCAACAAAAATTAATAGCAAACATACCTCTATGGTGGTCAAACATGATGATATGTTGGAGTTTTTCCACATGCAGATCATCACAAATAAAATACCCCACCATATCCTAGGGAACTATAAGTCACCCTCCATGTCCCAAGAAACTCACCGCACATACTTAGAACTACTGAAAACATGTACTATCCAACTGAACATCCTAGTCATGGGGGAGTTTAATTACCCATTTATAGACTGAATATCCTCTCAAATCTGCAGGCACAGAGATTCCAGAACTTTGTAAATGGAAACACACTTGACTGGTTAGTGCATATGCTCACGACAGGCTCCAATATTTGGACCTCGTACTCATAAATAAGGTCAAAGGCTGCAACATCCTACACCATATCATCCTTCCTTGTAAGGTTTGACCATAAAGCTTCCTCCTTCAAAATCAACTCATTAACACCAGTATACCCAGTAAAATTAGGAACTACTCAAAAGCAAACTACCTTTTATTAAGTTATTGTTTGTCACAATTCAATGCCCCTCCAAACTCAGAGAACACAGCATGCTATGTAGAATTGTTCACAGAAACCCTGTACAACCATGTCAGTGGCTACATACAGGCTGCTGTACCTACCAGAAATCATCCTAAAACTAAATTAAACAGGATACACAACAAAATAAAAAAAAATCATGGTTAAAATTCAGGAAGTGCAACTCCCATAAAAATAAGAACTGTATCATCAAACTAAACAGGCAACAAAGGGTGCTAATTGAGTCCAATAAAGACAATTTCAAGGTTAAGATAGCCGCACAGGCAAAAGACAACTATAAGGCCTTCCGCAGCTATGTCAGAAACCTCAAAGGCAGCACACAGTAGTGTGCTGAACTGGTAGCTAATGGTGCCATGTTCACTGAGCAGGGTGATTTAATGAATCTGCTGGCTGACAAATTCATTTCCAGCTTCACCCCCCACTTACCCCAGCCAACCCACAAGTAATACCTTCAACCATAACCCCTCTAATTAAAAACAGAGAGCATGTCCTGGCTGGCCATCTATAAGACCAAGAACACTGCCTTAATGGTCCCCAACAACTTCCCAGGAAACCTCCTAAATAGTATAAATATGACTTATCAGGGCAACTTGAGTCACTATTTAACTATAGTCTCAAAACAGGCTTTGTGCCATGAGAATGGAAGACCACACTGGTAATCTCCCCTTCATAAGGGCAGACCATCACCAGATCCCAGAAAATACAGACTCATTAGTCTGACTAGGCTTGTTTACAAGGTCATGGAAAGAATTATAATGGAAATGATCAACAAAGACACTGGAGACCTCCCGACAGTGGATCCATCCCAGTTTGGCTTCGTCAAAGGAAGATCATGCCTACTATTGAACCTGGTGGACCCTTTTAAAAAATAAGCAAGGCAATGAGGGTAAAATTGTACATACTACCTATCTTCATTTGGCTAAGGCATTTCATATAATACCCCTCTCTGTTATTGACAACAAACATGGAATTAGGCATAAACCCCTATGTAACATGCTGGATAGCCAGCTGGCTCATGAATAGGACCCAGTAGGTTAGGATCAGTGACTACCTCGACAAAGAGGTGTGTCACCAGTGGAGTTCCTCAGTCCTCTGCCCTAGGCCCACTCCTCTTTGGCATCTACTTCTCAGAAGTCAAAGCCAATGTCAAAGGCCCATAGCTGAACACATTTTCAGATGACTGTAAACTGAGAGCAGTCATAGAATTCACCACAAGATGCAAACCCCCTATAAAGGTTTAACACAGACAAATGACTGGTGCCAAAGCAAAAGCTTAAATCTCAGTGCCAAGAAATGCACTATACTACCTTTTGGTAAGTCATCCTCCCTGGAAACTACATCATCAGTAAAACACCCCTAAGATTTGGCTCACTGTTCATGGATCTGGGAACTCATGTAGACAGTAACCTAGTGTTTGAGCAGCATGTGTTTTGCTAGTAAGAAAATCCTTCTATGTTGCTCAGCTTATAAGTAAGAGTATGGTATCTAGGTCTAGGAAAGTCATCATACCACTGTACTTGCCCTCAAAAGACTCATCATAGACCGTAATGTCCACTTCAATAAGTACCTGACCAAATTCATGCAGCAACTGGAATGTTCACAAGGGTTCCTTACAAAAAAAGAATACAGGACATAAACTCAATGTCCGGTGCTGATTGCCTCAAAGCACTATCTCTACACTCAGTCTCCTATAGACTACTGAGAGGCAATCTATGCCTGGCTTACAAGGCATCCTTGGACCCCACTCTGATGAACCTTCTGTACATCTGCAAAACAGACAGCATAAACAGACAGCATTAGATCCAAAGACCTAAATTTTGCTTATGTCATAAATAGGACATATTGGAGAGATGGATATGTATCTCAGAAAATTTCCATTTTCTGGAATTGGCTCACATTTATGTGAAACAAATTTCCTCCCTATTTATACATAACTTGATCCATTGGATGGGAAGTTGGAAATTCTCCCCTGGTCTGGTGCCTATGCCCCTGATGGACAGAGGCAGTCAATAAATCATGTCATAACCAAAAATCATCCATAAATAAATGTTGTTGTTTGTCTTTCGGCTTTTCCCTGTTAGGGGTCGCCACAGCAGAACTCCAGTCTGCTAATTATTAGCAGTAGGTTTTTATGGTGCCGAGTTGCCAGATCGACGCCCAACCTTCATCGAAGTCACGCCCATTCATGCATGTCTTTCAGAATGCCACTCGACCGTGGGGAGGACATGCAGACTCCACACAGAAGGCACTCCCCACACACCAGCTGAGAATCGAACGGGAGAACCTCTTGCTGTGAGGCATCAATGCTACTCCTGCACCACCATGGATATATCCATAAATAAATGTCATAAACATAAAACTTGTGGTCACATTTTGGTTACACAGCCAGGCTTATAAAGGCTTAGTGGTTGTTAGCCTAGTATATACCCATGAACCTAAGAAAGGCTGGGCATAAAAATAAATAAATAAATAATACATATATGTTTAACAAAGGTCACAAATTTAAATAAATAATAGAAATATAGTACTAAAGAGACACTGTTTGGAAACACCAAAAGTGTACTTCCCTGACTTCTGATTGGGCATGGACGCAAGCGATGCAACATTCTGCATTATACTTTAAAGCAAAGGATGAATAACAAACAACATTTTAAAATAATTCAATAAGTAACATTTGACATTGGAGTATGTGTTTGATTTGGTACGGAGCTGTGATATTCTGCTTTGCAATTTATAAAACAGAATGTACTCATTAAACAGTTTGGGCTATTCTGAGTAATAAGTGCTATACCCATACTGTGCAACTTTCACAAAAGCTGTTACATGCTGGGAGGGGATCATAGTGGAGCTGCAACATTTTATCATATGCACTTCATATCAATGAAGAAATAAGATATAGGAAAGAAAATATGTTTTATGTATGACAATGCTTAAACTGTTTATTTTGTCCCTGAATTGCCATGGTTTGACAGCTCTTTTGACTGCTTCCAAAACAGTAGTCAAACTCTGACATCTGTCATTTAGTTTTTGACAGCTGTCAAAAGAATGGCGAAACCAGTGCTGTTGATTCCATTAGTTTACTGAGTGGATATGGAACTGGTAGGAAGCTTCACAGAGGTGTGGTTTAACTCTGGGAAGAGCCTTTGCTGTCTGTTCTTATTTTTTTTTAACTTCCTGTAGAAGTAATGGCTGGTGTTTCTAAATTAGGCTTAACCAACTGTATTCTCTACAACTAGGATGGGACTGTGATTAAGTAGATAGCACTGCCACCTGACAACAAAAGATTCTCCAGTTTGATTATTGTCAGGAGTGCCTTCCTTTTACAATCTGCATGTCCTCTCTGTGTTCACATGAGTTTTTCTGGATGTTCTAGTTTCCTTCCTCACTCCAAAGACATGCTGAGGTAAACTGGATACAAAATTGTCTAAAAGTGAGTCTGTGTGTGTGCATGTGATATGGAAGACCCAGCAATCTATTTCCATTTCTCACCTTGCCTACTACACTCCATAGGTGAGGTGAGCTGCTCATCAGATCACTATACATTCACTTGTAACTCATAAGCTAAAATGGAATGGATAGAGTCTGCACAACCATTTTTGCCCAGTCAGACTACAACATGCATCACAGCCATTTTCATGAAATATATAAATATATATCTCTTTCTGTCTCAACGTTTTTCTGTATATATCTATCTAGCACTATATGTACGTGTATATATATATATATATATATATATATATATATATATATATATATATCTAGAGAGAGAGAGAGAGCTGTATATATCTATATCAAAAATCAACAACAAAAATCGTTCAGCTAAGTAGACAGGTGTGTGAGATTTTTGGGGTACAGGAATATGCCCTTTTCTCAATATAGGTGATCTTGGAGTTAGTGAATACAAATAGCAGTGACTGTAGGAATTGTAGGGCCCCCTTTCTCAAATATATGCT
>NC_056729.1:1079089338-1079209554 GCF_019279795.1 Protopterus annectens
TTGTAAATGCACTATATGTGATACAGCTGTCAACATTCTTTTATATCTGTTTATTTAGCCTGGGGCATGGCTGAAAAGGATTCTCAAACCAGTTTACTGACCTGTGTAACTTGTTAACTCAGCAGACTAATTCACATGCAGACACTATTCTGTGGTTAACGTGTCTGTATTTGTGTGCTTTTCTATGTGGCCATCCAGGTTGTTCCCCTTCATGTCACTTTCTTGATGTTCATATTGAGTACGACTGATGTTCCAGATCTGACACAATGAGGTGAAAAATATGGTCTCACTATACTAAGAAGCTATTGTTTCACCTCTGGGCTTTCTGTAGTCTAACAGAATTTATATGTTGGTAGAAACACCAGCACTTCATCATTAAATACCACACTTATTCACTTTAAGTGCACTGACTCTGTCTCTCTCTCTATACATATATATATATATATATATATATATATATATATATATATATATATATATATATATATATATATATATATATATATATATATATATGTATGTATGTATACTTTTAACGTAGGTTTAGCTCATGAAGGCAGAGGTTCACCTCTTAACCCCTTCATACCTGTGCTAACATCCATTATACAGATGGCTATTTATTTTCAGGGGCAGGTTACGCTGCAAAGTGCAGAACTGCTCAGTACTTGGCACAGTGGCATTGTTCTGTAAATATGAAGCTGTGCCCAGGCATAGTATTACTCTATTAAGTTTTTTCAATGATGCTGTCATTGCCTAGACTGCATTAAACTAGAGTTCAGCATATTTATTTACCTGGTCAAATTTCTGAAACTTCTGTTCATTCCTATGTGAGCTGCTAAAAGCTAACTAATTGCATGGCAGACAGCTTTATCATTAGACAGAATTTTAGCATTTAGGGAGCTGTATAAATGGCTAATACATACATTTACCTTCAGTCTATTTGTTTTTAAAAAAGGAATAAATATTGTGTTAAGATCTCAGTTGGCACATTGTTTACATTAGATATCCCCCTTTTCTGGATGCTTATTAAGAAATCTAGAAGTATATACTTTCCTGCATTAGGAGGGAAGCAGAGCACACCAAAATAAGTTATCTTTCATCACTGCTACTGAACCAGAAACTGTGCTGTGCTGTAAATACTCAGCACTGAAAAATGTTCCTCTCTAGCAGAGGCTTTTCTGAATCACTTTGTGACAACAGCTGGTAAAGACGTTTGGTATTTGGAGAATTTTATAGAAAACAAATAGAATGAAATAAGAATTGCATTATATGTATTGTGCTGAATCCTGCTAGGCTGTTATATTTAGGTTCATAGGTTCATAGATTAGTACTAGGCTAACTGCCCCTGCGAGCCATTTTGCTTCCAGCATTTTTCCCTGTGAGACTCAAACCCTGTACCTTGTGTTTGTAAGGCAAACACCTTAACCATTAGGCCACCCTCCCAACCCAATTTAATTATTTTGTTTGATTTGTTTTGTTTGGAATAAACTAAATCATGCAAGTACTGTGCTTCTCAGACTTGAATTTCAGAGTATAGCTATACAAGATTTTCTCCAGGATGGTGGATTATCTTTTATCTAACCCATCAAGCGCTTCTTCTGTAGACTTCAATATTTCTTAGGAACTTACTGAACCTGTTTTCAGTTTGCAACCCATTCCTTATTGCAATATTACCAGCTTACCATTTTTAATGCAATATAGCCAATTTAGTCTTCAAGGGCAGCAGGCCCTGAATTTGTAGATAGAACACTGAAATATAAAGTTGTGTGCTAGCAGCAACCTCTTCATTAGTTACAGATCTCTTTAATGTGGAATTGTTCATATGACTTTTACTTCTGCAAAGAGTGTGCATATTGACTGATGACAGAAGATTGAGTGATTTTTATGGTTGAAATGTTCTCAGTTGGGCGGTTTTGTCATTATTGTTTCATATATTTTGTTTCATTGCTTACTGGAAAAAATGTTCAAAACTATATATTTAAAACACACTAACAAGTGGTGATGTATCATGCAAGGGATATAATTTAATTATTGTATATTATAATTTACTACAATCAGGAAGGTGAATCGAAGAAGTTTTGCATGGTCCTAAAATGTGTGAATGGGGTCTATGATTTGAAAACATCCCAAATGTAAACTTACTCCACCACTGGCCAGATGCATTTTCTTTGAATGTGGGTTTCAATGCTGTTTCAGTGAATATGAGTTTCAAAGGCAGAAAAGTTTTAATGCTAAGTCTGTTTTCATTGTGAGACTGTATTACTTTGTTTAGCAAATGTCTATCAGTGTTTGTGCTATAAAATTTGAAATAAAAGTTTAAAATGAAATCCATATATCTGTAATCACTGTAGAAGTAAAGCAGAAAACAGTATGCACACTAAAAGTTTTGAACAGTGTTTATGGCAAGTGCGGAGAAATAGTCAAGTAATGGGTCACTGGAATGGCTGCATGGGAAGGGGCAGGGGTACCAAAACTACTTGGATTTTGCTTTCACGTACATGTCCAGAATTTTTGACATGAAAAGTTGGCAACCCGACTCCTATTCCAACTTACCTCCACAGAAAGTGCCTTTTTAAAATTGTACTGACATGCTAATACTTGCTTCCTGAAACCATTAAATCAGTGACTGATCTTAAAAACTTTAAACATCAAATTGAAAAGCATCTTACTGAAGAAAGCAAATGTCAGTGTAAAAGGGAGCCAGGCTGAACCTTCTGCAATTGAACCTGACTGACTCTCCCCAGAGTTATTTACCCATTCAATCATGTCACATTTATTCCACACAGATGCAATTACTGCTGTACAACATGACTCTGATTTGTTGGTACATGAGTTAATATTTGCATGCAACTATTACTTTTGCTTGGATATGTTTAGTATATTTTCAATAATGTGGTCAGTATAATTTAAATATTACTGGACACGATCTTGTTGTAAAGATTTTCAATGTGCATACTGCATTTATAATGAGTTGCCTACTTTTGTAAAGTGCATCCTGTGTATTATGATGTTTTGTATATGTTAATTGTGTATGTGTATAATGCCTTGCCTCCTTGACCCAGGCGAGACTTAAAAAGGGTCTTTGGCCCAGCTCATTCACTTGGTTAACAAATGTAAAATAAAATAAAATATATTCTTCTAGAATTAAAAGCTCATCACATATGATTACCATTTTCTTTATTTTGCATATTCTTACCTGTATGTAGCTCTGTAGTTGGAATGCTTGCTGATGACAGAGTTGTGGTCGATGTTGATGACAGAGTTGTGATTGTTGTTGTTGTTGAAGAAGATGTTATTTGTGTTGTTGATGTTGGTGTTGCTGATTTTAATGAAGAGGACATGGTTTGTGTTGTTGCTGGTGTTACTGATGATGAAGAGGACATGGTTTGTGTTGTTGCTGGTGTTACTGATGATGAAGAGGACATGGTGTGTGTTGTTGCTGGTGTTACTGATGATGAAGAGGACATGGTTTGTGTTGTTGCTGGTGTTACTGATGATGAAGAGGACATGGTGTGTGTTGTTGCTGGTGTTACTGATGATGAAGAGGACATGGTTTGTGTTGTTGCTGGTGTTACTGATGATGAAGAGGACATGGTGTGTGTTGTTGCTGGTGTTACTGATGATGAAGAGGACATGGTTTGTGTTGTTGCTGGTGTTACTGATGATGAAGAGGACATGGTGTGTGTTGTTGCTGGTGTTACTGATGATGAAGAGGACATGGTTTGTGTTGTTGCTGGTATTATTGATGCTGTAGATGAAGAGGACTTGATTTCTGTTGATGTTGATGATGTTAATGTTGTCACTGAAGAAGAAGTGGTGTGTGGTATTGGTGCAGTTGATGTTGACAGAAATACAGTTGTCACTGCTGTGGATTGCACTGTTGATGTTGATGGAAACACTGAGCTCACTGCACTTGATTCCAGTGTTGGTATTACTGTTGATATCAAATCTGAGGTTGTATTTGCTGATACTGATGACATACTTGTGGATGGAATTGTTGATATTAATGGTTTCGAAGGTGATGAAATTATATCTGTTGTTGGTAACACTGAAGATAATTCACTCGTAGACTGGTAAACACCTGTTGTCCATACAGATTTTTTTCCTGATGTTGGTGGAAGTGTTGTTATCAGTGTCATTGCTGTTGTGTATGCCTCTGTTGAAAGCTCACAAGATTCATTTCCCAGGCTATAGTATATACAATTACATTTGTCTTCTGTTGTATTTGAGCAGCTCCGGTAAGTGTTGCAGGTATGAGTATTCCATTTGTATCCACTTTCACAAGTACATTGTGTGTCATTGTCTTGGAGTCTGCACACTAAAATAATGGAAAATAAGAATGATTATAACTGTATTATTATTATACAGAACAGAGAAGTTAATACATCATGCAGTATTTCTAACGCATAACAAAATATATTTCTCATTCCACAATACTGTGTATATAAATGGCATGTAAGCCTCAGTGAGTGTGTGAATATATGGATGCAAAAGTTGACATTCTACACTGAGTCAGAGCCAGAGTCGTAGCTGGCTTATCTAGTGCCCTGTGCCAGTCATAAATGTCATGCCCTGCACCCCCTTCAGGTCTTTCATTGAGAGCAAAATAAAATGTTCTGCTCCTCTCCATGCCAAGATCCATTCTCCGCCTCCACCCCCTCAGCTTTTCATCTGAAGAGCAAAAAAGAATGGCTTGCTATAGCTTACCACACCCAAAACACTGAAGTGCATTTCTGTACCGACATTCAGAAATGCTGGTTTGTAAAAAATTAATGCAAATACTGCATTTCCTGATCATGTCCCCTAACAGCTTTCATCCATGGTAACTGCCCCCTTCATTCAAATCTTGCTCCATGTCTGCTAAAAGTAGTGGATTTGCTCCTCAGAATTATAAGTGCATGGCAGAAAATGCTCCAAATATATTCTAAACCACTTCTCAAAAGTGCAATATCTGAACTTCCAGACTGGAAATGAAAAGCAGCTAAGGCCTTGAACAGACAGCAGCACATAATGAGAAAAAAAAGTCATTAATATTCTGTTTTTTCTCTTAAAGAACTCAAAACTCGTTTGAATCTTTATTTACTCAAGACAATAAACTTAAAATATAAAATCAAGGACTTATAAAACAACTCTGACTAATAGCATCAGTATCAGTAGTAAGATGTTAGAAAATATAATGACACAGACCCAGTCAGGATTTTTAAAGACAGTCTGCTTGTATCTCTTCAAGTAGCCCCATTCCCAATGAAAATGCACGCAGAGCACAAAGCCAACACTTAACCTATTGGAGAGCCACCTAGGAAATTACATCATTCATTTTGTTTCTTTCTCTCAAATCAATAGATTTTACCTGGCATTTATTTTCAAAGCACCACAACAAAGAAATTCCAATCCTTGGCAACACCCAAGTTTTGTCTGGCAGTTTGAACAAACTATTAAGGCAATAATCTGATAATGAGCTACTTCCTGTTGCACAGGCTTTGATTCCTTTAGCCTTCATTTGCTTCCATTGTGACCTTGAGCAAGTTGCTTAACCAGACAGTTGTTGTTGTTGTGTCTTTCGGCTTTTCGTGGTTAGGGGTCGCCACAGCGGAACTCCGGTCCGCTAATGATTGGCAGTTGATTTTTACGTGCCGAGTTGCCAGCTCTGATGCACAACCTTCAACGAAGGTACGCCCATTCACGCATGTCTCCACACAGAAGATGCTCTAGCTGAGAACTGAATGGGACAACGTCTTACTGTGAGGCGACAATGCTACCACAGCACCACCAGCTTAACCAGACAGTGCTTTTGGGAATTGGAAATTTGGGTTATGCTCCTTGATGGTCTCCTGGACTGCAGTTCTAGTAACTACTTATGAACCTATGAGCCAAGAACTCTCACTAATTCTACATACACTAATGAATGACCCTTCATGCAATGCTATAGGGTTCCATTTCAAAAAAGAAAGTGAGCATTTAACTACTTCAATATGCCAAACTGTATTAACACTTCAAATACCTTCTCGTAGGAGGTCATGGAGATATAACAGCTTATTGTTTCATAGATCCAAGTGAAGTGAATGCTAAAGTAACTGCCAATGATTTTAAAACTGCTCCCACCTAGAAATGGTTCCTGCTTTCAAATGATGTTACACAAAGCATTCTAAAGTACTGGCTGAATAAACTTCTCTCCTTTACTTTACTGTCATGCCATGCCTTTAGTACTCTTTAAATGGAGAGGTGCCTGCTCTCAGCTGTAGGCACTAATCACAAGGCACAGATTAAGCAAAACAAGGAGTGAAAAGTCACAGCTGTCTACTATGATCTTATTACCCTACATATTGTACTTGGACATAAACAGAGTGTGGCAACTTAAACTTTATTTTTAGCTTTAATTACTATTTAATGATGGTGTCAACACACAACACTGATTATGCATGTATGCTTGTAGGCTTGACGTGAATAAGAAAACAGGAGGGAATGGCACTATTATAGAACCCTAGGATGATATGGATCTTGACCAAAAAGTTGCCAACAGCTTAACACCTTAAGGCAAACAGTAATTAATCCATTTCAAAGCTCTGTTGATTTCTGTGTTACAGCTCTTCCTCAACAAATGCAGCCCGATCGTGTTTCATCATGTTGAGATTAAACCAAGCCACCATCTCTTTACCCCAGTTATCTTTGAAATCAAAATTCCTGCAGAAACTCTTTTGTTCCTACCAGCAGAATTAAATGTTTGTCATACAATGTTTTGCATGGTAGGAATTATAAACTGCACATGTACAAAGCTTACTGAATAGTTAGTGACTGCCATGCTGCTGTTTTACTCTGTATCACATCAGCCTTCTAAATATTAACTGGAAACTTAAAGCTGAAACATTATGTTCCTAGAAGACTTTATTCATGATTGCTCCAATTCCAGAGCTTTAAGGTATTAATTATAGCAATGTACCTGGCACTCTGATGGGCACAGTGGTAAGAAACGTGCATACAATTACTGATATCTGGCACACTGAACACAAATGCCACACTGCCTTTATTGGCCATTGGGTTACCTTCTATGCTTATTACAATGACTTGCCTAGCAGTGTTGCCAAAAACAATAGCCCAAACAGAAAAGAGCCTATCAGCATATACTGCTATATAACATTTGGCATATGATAAGTATGAAAAAGACAGCCAAACTTAACATTTTCTTAAAAAAATAATGGAACCAGGAAACATACCTGGCAAGGACAGGACAATTATAGAGACCCGGGACAGGGCCGATACAAACGAAGCAAATGGACAAATTAACCAGGTAGAATACATTAATGCAGTTCAATATGTTGTAAATCTGCCTGATTATGTATTTGATGAAATAGAAATGTCAGTTTTACAAAAAGGTTTAACATTTATACCGACAGTTTTACCTAGATTGTATGAAGTGAAAGGTGAATTGTTTAAACTAGTACGTAAAATGCATTTAAAATATTATTTTTATAATTATGGATGTCAAAATGACAATGTCCCAGAAATGGAAACTGAGTCTAGTAATGATGGTAGTTTTTATTCCTGTGATTCAGGGACTGAAAGCAATGCATATAGTTTGTTTGACACAACTAATATATCAGTGAAAAGCACGTTTATACCTCCATTTAAAAATGTTCATATACAGTGTTTTTTTAATGCTTTCAATTTAATATTAGAAAAAGAAATGGATGATTTTGAAAGCATGGGAAAGAAATATAATCTGACTAAAATGGAATGGATGAAATTGAAACAAATGAGTACAAATGATAGAGTAATATTTAAACCATCAGATAAGGGGGGCAAATTGGTGGTGATTAATTCTTTGGATTATTACAAAATGTGCATGCAACATTTAAATGATGAGAAAGTATACAGTAAAGTGAATGAGAGTATTTTAATTCAAGCACAGTATGATTTTCAAATGTTATTAAAGAAGGGGGTTAGATTACATTATTTTACAGTTAATGATGTGGCAAATAAATTCACAACTAAAGAGAATGTTGTAGCTAGATTCTTCTGTGTTCCTAAAATTCATAAAAACCTATTACAACTCCCAGGACATCCCATAGTTTCAGCAATAGGTTATTTTACACAAACTCTGAGCTATTTTTTACATGAATTTTTGTTAAAGGAAGTTTAGAAATTGCCATCTTATATAAAATACTCCTTTGATTTCTTGAAAAAAATAGAAGGAATTGTTTCAACGGAAGATATGTATTTTATAACAGCAGATGTAGGTAGTTTATATACGAATATACAACATTGCTATGGTTTAGAAGCAATACAGTATTTTCTAGGTGATAATCCTAGAACTCACTACATTAAAGAATTATTACACTTCTGTCTAACGAACAATATTTTTGAATTCAAAAGAAGCCTATATAAACAGAATAAAGGTGCAGCAATGGGAGCAGCTTTTGCCCCAGTGTATGCGAACTTGTTTATGGGGCTAGTGGAGAATGAACATATCTATAGAAGTATATTTTATAGGAATCATGTTATTAAATATTTCAGATTTATAGATGATTTAATATTTGTATGTCAAGGGGGAAGTAATAAGTACAAGAATTTTTGCAATATTTTAATAAAAATAAATATGACATTCAATTTGATGGAGCATAGGTAGGACTAGAAGTGAATTTTTTAGACATAACTTTAAAAGGAAAAGTAAGGAAGAAAATTCAAACTAGTATACATAGAAATTTTAATCAAATAAATTGGATGTTGCATGCTAGTAGTTGTCATCCGAGCCACAAGTTAGCTTCTATTCCATATGGAGAACTATTAAGGATAAAATGATTATGTAGTGATGGAAATGAAGCACGGAATGAAGCTAGAAAAGCTGTAGCTTCGTTTGTAAGTAGAGGTTATAAACAAGACGAAGTATTAAAAAGTTATGCTAAAATATATGGTGATGTAAAGGCAAAAACTCAGGAATCAAATAATAAAAACATAGGAAGATATAATAATGCAAATGAAATATCAATGAATAATTTTTTGTTTTTTGTTTCTAAGTATACTCTTTTTTCAGATAGATTCAATGAATTAATAAGAGGGTATTGGAAACAGGTGAAAAAAGAGGTTCCATCACTGTCACAAATAGAACTAAGGTTTTCATTTCAAAGGGGACGGAACTTAAACTTCTTGGTTCATATAGCAATAACCCACGCCTGGGTGTGGGTAATGCTAAATTTACCCACGGTTGGCGTGGTTTGGTCCCGAGGCCGGACCAAACAAAGCCCACCGTGGGTAAAATTACCATTACCCACACCCAGAAGTGGGTTATTGCTATTATACCATGACATTATTTAAGAAAAGAAACTATTACTTTTCTTAAATAATGGCAAAGTACAATGCCTGTTTGCTGCCCTTCCGCAGATGTCTGGCATCCGCAGCAGTTCTGATGTACTGCGCCCGCGCCTGCGAGTAAAAGTAACGGAGAAAGCAAAATCTCTGTTGCTTTTTTTTAGTGTTTCGCTATGTTAAATGAGTTTAACATAGCGAGACAGTTTTAAAATAAGCAATGGAGATGTCCGTTGCTTATTTTAAAACTGTCTCGCTATGTTAAACTCATTTAACATAGCGAAACACTGGAGATCTTGCTTTCTCCGTTGCTTTTAAAAACACTGTCTCGCTATGTTAAATGGGTTTAACATAGCGAGACAGTGTTTTAAAAATCCGAGTTATACTAATGGAAAAAAGTCCGGGCGACCGGACCTTTTTCCATTAGTATAACTTGATTTACAACGGGCACGCTGGCCAATCAGCGTGCACGTTTTGGGGGGGGTCATGGTATAATAGTAAATATTTCAAACTAGAAGAAAGAGTCATTAAGAGTTTGACAAAATTAGAAACCTTTCCTTGTGGAAAGTGTTCCATTTGTCAACATATAACAAAAACATTTGAGAAAATAAAAGGAAAAAAGTTTGAGACTCAAGGGACTTTTACATGTATAAGTAAAGGGATTATTTATGCTATAGGGTGTTCATGTAACAAATATTATATAGGTGAAACTAAAAGAAGTTTAAGTGAGAGAATAAAAGAACACATTAGGGACATTAAGAAAAATAAAAGCATAAGTCCCATAGCAGAACACTTTAATAAAGTACATCTGGGTGATATTAAGAATTTAAAAGTAACGGTTTTGGAGCAGGTTTTACAACAATTTGTAAATGTAGAAATGTTAAAGCATTCACTTAGGAAAAAGGAATCTATTTTGATTATCAAATATAATACTTTACAGCCTAATGGTTTGAACAAAGAATGTAATTGGCAAAGTTTCGTTTAATGATGTTTTAGCTTTAAGAAAAATCTATTTGAGTTTTAATTAATTGAGTGTAATTAATTTATTGAAAGTAATTTTTGTGATGTTAATATATGAGGGAAGTTATAGAAGAAACAAATTTTACTCTGTAGAGGCTGATTGTAGCCGAGGCGCTAAGAGAACTTTATTTTGGAATAAAAAAACCTTTAATCAACGGAAGAACAAGATACTACTGGTGTTTTTTCGGTTTGTGGTTAACATTTTTTTAAGTTGAAAACACTGCAGTGTAATGAGCATATCAGATCAGGCAAAATTTATACTACCTGACAAGGTTCAGACTTGTGTGAAACAAGTATAACTATGCCACTGACCATGCTTTGTTACAAACACTAAACTTCCTTGTGAAAGATTTTAAAAGACATAATCAGAACACAGAAAAGTGAAAATTACGCACTTATCATAAGGTATGCTCTGTAATTAGAATGCCTTTGGTAACCTGTAGGACGTAAGCTGCAGACATTTGGATTGCTAGGTAGATAAAAATGTTCCCATCGTTACTGGCATACTTCTCTATCCCATCATGTCTCACTACTCTAACACTCTCAAGTGTATCTTCTCAGAGCACTAGGTTGATGGAAGATGAAAAAAAGACAAAGGAGAGATGAGTACAGACTGCAGATGAAACACTTTGCAGGGGTGGATGATGGGCATTTCACATAAAACAGACTTTTTCTTACAGTTCTATCATTACAGTGATTATACTACTTTCATATCTCATCAGAAGCATAAGCTCTAGGATATTTCCTAGCTAATCAGCCAGGACGGCCAAAAACATTAGAATATACCACAGATAATAGTAAGCATGAAGAAAAACATAGATAAGAAAATAATGTCCATCTTATACTGGCTCACAAAGGAATTGAAAGACGTCTAGGCTGAGACAGTGCAAATGTCATCATTAATATTATAACAGAAAAAGGCAGTAGAATTAAACATATCCGAATTGGAATGTTGCTTCAGAATTGCATGCAAAGGCTTTCTATATGTGCTGTGACAAAATTTATCACAATTACCTATGTTAGCTAATGATCTGAAAAGGATGAGATCGGAAATGTTCCTACCAAATTTAGATTCACCAAAGGATATAATCGATAGATTTAGCTCAGTCCATATAAACTCTGATGGATTCCATTCAGAATATCAACTTTCCATAGTATTGAACTGAAAATGGTTGAACCCACAAGAACTACTCAAACACACAAAACTGTAATTTAGCAGACAGGATGCCATTCCCCCCTGCACTCCGCACACCTTTAATTACATATATCAACTCTGAGATTATAGCACATTGGGAAAAAGGGTAAATTCCCTGATCCCCACTGTAGTGTGATCTCAGTACAAACGGTTCGACATTCCATAACGTATATCATACAGGTTCAACCATATGCATTCCGGTGTTACTGAAAGTTGACATTTTGAATGGAATCCAAACTCTGACATGACTTTAAGCATCCATGCAATACAGAAGGCATTGATCACCATTATAATATTCAATAAAAATACTGATAGGATAACTGGCTGATTCAAATCAGATTATCTGGCAATGCTTTAAATAAAATTAAAAAAAAGAAGTATTAATTTGTTGAGGCATAAACAGAAGTATAGGTAATCTGTCTGGTATATCACATACAGCTGATAGAGCTGTACTAACATTAAACTGTCCATAAAAGCATGCATATTCTATCCTCTTATAGATTCATAGGTTCATATGTTCATACTAGGCTATCTGCCCTGGGGCAATTATAAGCCTAGCCTGATTCTGTATGGCTTACGCCACCCCTTGATTTGAGTATACTGTGCCCTTTTTAAGGTTTAGTTTACTGTGCCTCTGTCTAATAGTGACACGGGAGTAATCCCTGGGGCAAACCTACAATCCCCCATCCACCTATCGAGATTCTTCTTGAAGAGATTCAGTGAGGTGCTCTGCTTCACATGAACTGGAATTCTATTCCAGAGCGAAGGGAGCCTCTGGGTTATGAACCTGTCCCTCCAGCAAGTTCTATTTATTTCTGTGCTGAGGTTCAAGTCCCTCGAGTGTGTGGCTCTAAGGGATTTAGATTTACTGAGGTGGAGCATGCCCATTAATTCTGGATTTGACATAGCTTTGTATGTCAGGCATAGATCGCCTCAAAGTAGGCGGTATGCAACTGAGTAGAGCTGGAGTTTTTTTAACCAAGCAGCATATGGCATCTGTTTGAGACCCTTGATCCTCTTGGTGAGATACTTTTGGGGTCTCTCTAATTGCTGCAGGTGTTGGGTAAGGTACATCCCAAAAGGGGCATTGTATTCTATGATGGGCCTGATGAGGGATGAATAAAGGGGCACGATTACCTCTCTTGATCTAGATGTGAAACCCTTTGTGATGAGGTGGGCCATGTAGAAGGTCTTTCTAACCACTTTGGCAATGTCGTTTTCAAATGAGAGATTGCTATCAACTTGGGTCCCCAGGTGCCTAATAACTTTCTCTGTACTTAATGGGTTTCCGCCTATGTGGTAATTTGTGGGCACATTGTTTTTGCCAAAGGGTATGACTATACATTTTTTGGCATTTAGCTTTAAACCATGGTGCTGGCACCAGTTATCTGTCTCTGTGAGACCTTTTTGAAGGATGTTTGTGTCAGCTGGAGAGTCAATCATGACGCCCAGTTTGCAGTCGTCTGCAAACTTGGTGAGCCATAGTCCTTCCACGTTTGCCTGTACCTCGGAAAAGTATATACCGAACAAGAGTGGTCCCAGGACAGAACCCTGTGCGACGCCACTTGTGACCGGTTTTGAGTCTGACATGGCTCCAGCAACTCTCACTCTGTGGGTTCTGTCTTTGAGCCAGTTTGCGACCCATCTTGTGACATAGGGGTTTATATTTAAGCTGGATAGCTTATCTATAATGCCCGAGTGGGGTATTGTGTCAAATGCCTTTGCAAGGTCCAGATAGGCTGTGTGGACTACCTTCCCTTCATCTATGGCTTTGGTGACTGTTTCGAAGAAGTCAACCAGGTTCAAAAGGCAGGATCTGCCCTTGACAAAGCCAAACTGGGTAGGATCTAGTGTCTGTAGGTCCCCAATGTCTTTGTTTATGAGCTCCATGATGATCCTCTCCATAGCCTTGCAGACTAAGCTAGTCAGGCTTATGGGGCGATAGTTTCCAGGGTCCGTAGAGGCTCCACCTTTGTGGAGTGGGACCACTGTTGCTGTACGCCATTCTGTGGGCACATATCCTGTAGTGAGGCTGAGATTGTATAGCTGTTTTATTTGAGGGATTAGTTCCTCTTGGAGTTCATGTAGGACGCAACCTGGGACACCATCTGGTCCCATGGAAGCAGTGTTTTTTGCTTTGGAGAGGGCAGACTTCACCTGAGTATCAGAGATGTTTGGGAGGCAGCCCTCTGCCGGGATAGATACTTGCTCTTTTGGGGGGAGGGGGTGGAGAAGTTTGCACTGAACCTGTCTGCCAGGATATTGGCGATGTCTGTGGGTTCAATGTATTTTTTGTCGTTTAGAATCAACTCAAAACAAGTCTGGGAGTTGCATCCCAGGTTCCTAACATAACTGAAAAAAGCCTTATGATTGTCTTTGGTGTCCTGTGCAATTTGTCTCTCGAAGCTGGCCTTGGAGGATTTTATGAGGGATCGTAATTTTTTGCTAGTACTGATCAGAGATGCCTTCCCTATTAGGGATTTTGCTCTATCATGTAGTAGCTTCCTCCTTCTGTTGTACAGTTTATTTATGGCAGGGGTCCACCGGACTGGACGCCTGCCTTTGGATGATTGGGTCTTGGTTTTGTTTGGGATAGCATGATCCATGCATTCCTGGAGATGTCCGTAGAATGCGTTTATATAAGATTCTGCAGTTTGGGCCGTAGTTTCCACTGGCCCTTGGGCCTTGAAGGATTCCACTTCGGTATTGAGAAGTGAGAAGTTCGCTTTTGAGAAGTTTTTCACTGTGGTTTTCTGGGCTGGGGGTGAGGTCGGGATGTGAACATCCAGTGAAATTAATTTATGGTCTGATCTTACCAATGAGGGATATACTTCTGGTGTGGAGCATAGAGTCCCCATGTTGGTAAGGATCAGGTCTAGTATGTTGTCCCCTCTTGTGGGAGTGGTGACTAGTTGTTCCATAGCATTTGAGTTTATAATTTCCAGGAACCTTTAGGCTAAGGTGCTGGGGCTTGAGTAGTGCTCCCAGTCAATGTCTGGGTAGTTGAAGTCACCCAATATAATGGTGTTCGGAGAGATCTTCATGTTCTCCAATGTTTTCAGGAAAGCCGAGTGGGATTCCTGACTTTGAGAGGGTGGTCTGTAGGATGCTATAAACTGAAAAGCAGTCTTGCCCACTGTTAGTTGCACATGGATGGTCTCCGATACTTGCAATGCCACTAACCTGGAGGTGTGGATATCCTTGATAAATATGGAAACTCCCCCTCCTTTTGTGGTTCGGTCCGGGTTTTGGGGCCGAAAAGCATGATATGAGGTATAGCCTGGTAGTGCTGGGGTGCTCTCTGGAGCCTTGAACCAGGTTTCTGTCACTGCACAGATATTGATGTTCTCCATACTGAGGAGAGCTTCAAGTGCGTGCATCTTGACGTTAAGACTTCTGGCGTTAAGCAGCATTACTCTTAGTTTCTTGTTCCTTGTGCTGTCTATGGGGGTGGGTTTGACTTTTGAGCCTTGCCTAAAAAAGGCACTATGGGAGTGGCAAGAGCCTTTGCCAATATCCGAAAGCCCAGTGGTGACAGGTGCAAGCCATCCCTAGCGAAGCAACGTGGTTTGTCGAGCATGTCATCCCAGGCTGACAGACACTGGATCCCCTTTGAATGACACCAAAATTTTAGCCAATTGTTAAAATCGATCATTTTGTCTTTGTACTGTGGCATCATTCTAGGTGAGGGTAAGATACTGCTCAAGGTCAGGGTCATACCAGCCTGGGCTACATGATCAGAGAGCTCCTCTATGTCTCTTTTCATGTAGTCCAGGGAGGTACGTCTCAGGTCATTCACACCAGCATGTACAATGACTGAGTCATATTTGTATTTGCTTTGGAGTGACCTGAGTGCTTGCGTTATGTGGCGGATCCTAGCACCCAACAGGCAGCTCACTGTGACCTTCTCTTTATTCAGCCTGGTGAGCGGGACGTCAGTGTGTCTGACAATAGAGTCACCTATTACAAGAGTATCAGGTGTGTTATTCAGCCTTAAGGGCTGTGGCTGCTTGGCACACTGACTTTGTGGGCTATGTGTTGTGCGTGTTTTGTTTTGAGGTTTCGTTTGCTTGGATGTCTGCTTTGGAGGTCTCTGTTGCTTAGGTAGATTTTTATTTAGAGCCTCCGAGTATGTTTTTGTGTATTTATGTATTTGGTTCGCTGATGTGGTGGGACTATGTGAAACTGGAATTGTGTTGTGTGAGGTTACCTTCTCCTCCTGACTGGTTACACCAGTTTTGAGATGAGAGAGCTCAGCCTCCAGTTTGGCTAAATAGTTGCATCTCTCACATATATTTGAACCTGTTTGGAGGAGGAGAGGGTTGTCCGTGTACATGAGACAGTTGTAACATTGCCTCAAAATTCCCAGATTCACCAGCTGGACTGGAGAGGAAAACATTGACTGACCTTTGGACATGCTAGAGTAATATAGGGAAACTGAATTTAAGACGGACCAATAGAGGACAGGGTACTCGTAGAGAGTATAAGAGTAAGTAGTGCTTATGGTTTAATAGTGCTAACTTGTAGGATTACTTAATTGGACCAGTGAAGGGCCTTAGAATGAGAATATGGTGTTTAAATTGAGAGATAGAGCAGTTCTAAGGGAAAAAGTGAAGAGCAGACTTTGTGGAGCCAGGAATAGTTTAAACCCAATTAGGCGGCACTGCCCGCTGTTGCGCTATGCACAAAAATGCGCAAAACCGCGCAAAAGATGGTTTTAAGAGAGGAAGATGAAGGAGTTATGAATTGACCCAAAATTTCCAATAAAACTACAGTTTCAAGTCAGTAACCACTCCCACAGGGGCAGGCAGGCTGCTCAATGTTTTTCACTCTTCTTTTGCTTCCTGTTCTACTGTACTTTTCTCCTTTGTTCTGCTTCTTTCCTTTCACTATTTGTACTTCTCCCTTTTCTACCTGTCCTATGTTTACCGATTCTACTTATTATGGCAATACTCATCAATGTTCTACATTACTGTTCCACGATGTTTCAGTTTCTTGATCCTTCTTGCTTGAATTATTTGCTTAAGGGTAGTGACATTGTGACATTGTTTATGCTTGAAATCCATTCTTATTTTTCCCTTCTCTTTAGTCTGCTGCCATGAATAGTTTTACATTTGTCTTAAATGACTTTTCTATCTTACGTGGTGTTTTTTGCCTTCTCATGTTCTTTTGCTTACTATTCTCAGTACCCCTCCACTCTGTAGCCATCCCTGCCAAAGTTTCCCATATCTCCTTCCATTTGTGATCCTCTGTAACTAGTAGTCTCCTTCACTCATCACTTGTGAGGGCTTTTCAAGCCTTATGATTCCTTTTTTATTCATTACTCACTTTTTTCTGTCTCAGACTCCCATCCTCCTGATTTCTTCTTTGCCATATCACCCCCTTTCATACGTTTTCTTCCAGTGGGCATTCTACATCTAACTGCCCTAGAGGCCATTTCATTTATACCCGTGATACTCTCTTTGATCTAGTTGCTCCCCATCTGTTTACTGTATTTCTTTTCCAAAGCTGCTCCCATCTTCCTTCTTCTCTTTTGCTTTTACCACATATATAGATTGTGGGATTTTGCATATCGTTTGCAATCAGGGTAATCAAGGGCCTCCTCTTTCTTTCTCTGTCCTCATTATCAGTCTTATTCTAAATCTTCTCAGGGGTTTCCCTCTACAAATGAAGCTGTTCTAATGCTTATATGTCTTTTTATGACTAATTGTTTTCCTGTCACTCGCAAATGTCCATCTTAATGGTAATAATCATGTTTATTATTTATTTATCCAGTGATTGTATTAGCCTTTTTACTTCATTTCTTTAGTAGTTCTGCTCTTCCCCCCACTACTTTCCTGTAATGTGTTTTCTTCATTTTTGCCACTACTTCCTAGACTCCTATTCCTGGGATGTTGGCCCCTGGTCCCTGTGGTATCTTTAGGCTGCTGTCCAGCCTTTCATTTGTTCCTTTTCCTGTTCTTATTTGCACTGTTTTCATAGGTTACAATCCAGTCCTGCATCATTCCAAAGGCCTCAAACTTCTCAAATACACTTCTTTTTCTAGCTTCTTACAAGTATAATACCACTATTCATAGAATGTCAAACATGTGCTTTTCCTTTCCCTTCTTTTAATATCTTCCAAAGATTCTCTAATCTCTTTGACCAATATCTCACTGGCTAAAATAAGAAGTCCTAGTGACAGTGAATATACCTGACTCTGTCTCTTTGTATTATCACCTTGTCTGTAGCTTTCCTGTTTACCATCATCTTACTTTCAGGGCCACAATAAATTTCTTTTACATTTTTTAACCAGGTAATTGAAGTGGTATGTGACCCTTTTAAGTCATGACCTGCACCACTGCCAGGTGAGATACTAAAGCACATATAATTTATACAACACTACTCATAAGAAAAATAAAATATGAGCTAAGATACTATGCTACTTAGCATTTAAAAATAAGGTATTATAAAATATATTGCACAGAAATAGTTACAAAAGACTGTTAAAACCATGATGATTAGGAAGCTAAGTAGTAATTAAAAATTATAATTGCAACATATTTTGGATGAGAGAGTTTGACAGGCATCTGTATTTCTATCTTTACGTGCAATTTTTACATAGCAAAACACATAATTAATCTGTGGTGTAGCCAGAAATATAAATCTAGGATGTGGCAATAAATAATATGCATCAATTCATTCCCTTGACTCACTCCTTAAATGTATTACTTTGGCTCAGTGTCTAAATGCCTTGCCCTGATCCAGTTTTTAAATGCTTCCCTTACTCAAAACACTTCCAAGGATTTGATAAGGAGGTGAAAGTCCAGGTAATCAGAGCTTCTTTTTGCCACAGAGTATGATGCTTTCACTCTTACACCTATTAGCCTCCTATTTTCCATAAGGATTAGCAACTGTCACCAGTGGCAGATTAAGTATGCTTTGGGTCCTCAGCTGTTTTCAATCTATGGGCCCTCTGCCCCAATCGTCAGCAACCTAACTTCCCAAGTTGATATTTCAGGGGATCACACATATGTGTTCTAATGTATTTGCCTTCCTTATTAATTTATTAATTTATTAATCTATGTGATTGTTTTAAATTATATCAGTTTGATAAAGCTTGAGCAACTTTCTTTTAACTCTAAAAAAAAAAAAAAACAATGTACTCAGTTCTTTACATGACTCAGTGCTGAGTTTCTTAAATTTCAACTTTAAATACTCTCCCAAATATCACTGAAAACAAAATAATGCAACATTTCTAAATTATTTCAAAACTAGCTCGTATATATATATATATATATATATATATATATATATATATATATATATATATATATATAGGTTCATAAGTTGGTACTAGGCTATAAGCCTAGCCATAACAATTCCCTGGCTATTTCTTCCCACACTATTTACTTCCCTGGACCCCCTGTCTAGCAGGGCGACTGACATGATCCCCGGGGTGAATTTCCTTTCTCCCATCCAATCGTCAAGGTTTCTTTTGAAGAAGGCCAAAGAGGCACTCTGCTTGACATGTATGGGCAATCTATTCCAGAGTCTGGGGAGTCTCTGGGTCAGGAACCTATCCCTCAAGCATGTTTTGACATGGCCTTGTATGTTAAGCAGAGATCGCCTCTGAGTAGACGATATGCGACAGAGTATAGCTGGAGTTTTTTAAGGCGGTCAGCGTAGGGTATCTGCTTTAGGCCTGTGATTCTTTTAGTGAGGTATTTCTGTGGCCTTTCCAGTTGTTGCAGATGTCTTGAAAGGTACATACCAAACGGGGCATTGCATTCTATAATGGGTCTAATGAGGGATGAGTACAGTGGGACAATGACCTCCTCCTCCAGATGACCGGACCTTTTTCCATTGGTATATTGTGGGATTTACAACTGGCCCGCTGGTTGGGCTGGCCAATCAGTGTGCACGTTTTAGAATATTAATAGGGAGGAATTGTATAATTTCTGTGTTGTACTTCCATTACAAACTGCATTTCTGTGCATTTGTGCAGAGCTGATATAGCAGAGAGCTAAATTCTCCTGACTGTGAGCAGAGTTGGAATCTTTTCCCATATGATATTCCAAACTGATAAGTATACTTTTTGCAACTCAGTTTGCATTGTGCTGTATTTATATATTTGCTTTATTATTTATATATTCGCTGTATTGTTGCTGTCCTTTGTTATTGTCTGCAATGCTTTTTTTTCCTGCCCTGCCTCCCAAGTGTTCTTGTAGTCTTAAACTTGGTGGCTTTGGATTTGCCCGCCCCTGCTGTAAATCTGGTCTTGGTCACTGCTCTCAGTCCAATCTCATCTGATCACTCAACATAGCGCAGTGAGATTATTTGGGCAGGACTACCCCGTTGCTTGTTTGACTTTCAACAGTTCTGTTTCCTCCCTCTCCACTTTAAAAAAAATGTATACACTTTATTCATCTGCTTTTACTGTAATTGTGTTCTTCATACTTTATTACCTTATTTTTGTTGTGTGCTCTTAAGTGTTCATATGCTTTTATTCTGTTTCATTTAATACTGCTTTTTAGTAGCCTAATTAAATGTATCTGTTATTCTAAGCATTTTAAGCTTTGGTCTTAGCACTTGTGCTTCAGGTGAGTTGTTTTACATTTAAGAAGGCTCTTGTAGTCTACACTCTTGTGGACGAACCCTTAACAAAACCTTCTTTACATAATGTCGTGCATACCATTGCTAGAATCTCCTTGTCTTCTGACTACATGTGCTTCTCAAACAATCTGAAAATATAGAGCTGATAAGTATATTTTTTGGCACTTTTTAACTTTTCAGAGTTCTGCAGTGTCTTAATTTTTGCTTGACTGAATTATTTATATATTTGCTGGCATTGTTTTCTGATACTCTAAGTGCCTCCATTTTGATTTTTTCCTAATTTACTGCTTTCTGCACTTGTTTTTTGCAATTTTTTAAATTTAATTGCATTTATTTAAACTGTATTTGCTTTAATATTGCTATACACTCAAGTGTGCTAGCTTGGACTGCATTCAAATTGTTTTTACTGCTGTTTTAGCTTTTTTGTAAAAAAAAAAAAAAGCAAACAAAAAAGTTCTAAACTTGTTTCCCACCTTTCCTATGACTAGTCTATTCCAGATACAGATTTGCTGTATCCAGGACTGTTTATAAGCTTCTGAGCACCCCAAGCCTTTCTGTGTTTGAGGGAAGCCTTCTAGCTTATCAGTGGGAGTGGTAAGCACTAGGTAGCCTATCTACCACAAGAGAGTGGTTTCTGGCCCAGACATTGTAGTTTATCAGACGTTTGGGCAGTTTTTCCACCCCTTTCATCTTTCTGGTTTAAAAGCCTGTGTTTACGCGGGTTTTGTTTAAGCTCCGTGCACCAGAGCCAAGGTGAGGTAATCTATTGCTGGTACCAGAAAGTCTGCTCTTCAGATTTTCCCTCATATCTTGTTAGTTCTTTCTCTCTCTCTCTTGCACTTCAAATAGCTTAATCACTTTACACTTCAAAAGGTTTTTATAGTAATAATTGTAGCATACCTAAGTACCATCAGCACTAGTCATTCTTCAGGGAAATAGCTCCAGAACTTAGTAGTTACGACCACCCCTCCTGGCATGATTAAAGGGCAGTTCCCTGTGCTTTCTCCTATTAACCTGGTGCACTTGGGCATTCTGAGGCAGAGTAGCAACTGCCGTATGTACACAGACAACCCTCTCCTCTTACCTCCCAACACTCAGACTTGTGAAAGATGCACTTTTATCACCAAATTGGAAGCTATGCCCTCTCTAGCCAAGACCAGACTAGCTAGTCAAGAGGAGAAGGTCAACACCTGCACCACACCACATAGAACACATAGCCCTCCAGAACACCCACCATCACAGCTCTCATATAAAAACACAAACCACACACCCACCTTTGCGAAGGCTCCCAATAGAAATTTACCCAAACAGCAGAGACCTCCAAGACTTAAACGCAATCAACCACAACATTGCACAAACCACAGGACACATAGCTCATTCCCACAGTGTGCCCCTCAACCTAAGCTCCTAAGGCTAAACACCTTACCCAATACACTAATCATAGGCGACTCAATAGTGAACCACACAGATGTCCCAGTCACTAGGTTGAATAAGGAGAAGGTAACAGTCAGCTGTCTATCAGGTGCCAGAATCTGACACATAACACACACACTCAGGTCACTCCACAGCAAGTACAAGTATGACTCTGTCATTGTCCATGTGGGTGTGAATGACCTGAGACGAACCTCCCTAGACTGCATGAAAAGAGACATGGTGGTGCTCTTGGATTATGTGGCCCAGGCAAGTATGAACGTAGCCCTGAGCAGTATCCTACAGTCACCCAGAATGATACCGCAGTACAAACAAAAAATTATTGACTTCAACAATTGGCTACATTTCTGATGACATTCTAAGGGGATCCAGTATCTGTCTGCTTGGGATTACATGACTTGACAGACCTCGATGCTTTGACAGAGATGGCCTGCATCTGTAACGCCTGGGTTTCCGGGTACTGGCTAAGGCTCTTGCCACCCCTATAGTGCCTTTTTAGGTGGTGTTCCAAAGATCAAATTACCATCGTAACAGCTACAAATAAATGCAATCTGAAGGTCATGCTGCTCATTGCTAGAATTCTAACTCTCAAGAGGCACTCACTTGAAGCACTTCTCAAAATGAAGAACATCAACATTTGTGCTGTAACTGAGACCTGGTTTAAAGTGGAAGAAAGCACCCATATGCTACCAGGCTATAAATCATTCCACACCTTTCAGCCCCAAAACATGGACCAAAGCTCCAAAGGCAGTGGTATCTCCATATTCATAAAGGATATGCGCACCTACAGACTAGTAGCTCAGCATGACGCATCTGAGATATTTAAGGTACAACTAACATTGGGCAAGATGGCAATCCAGGTCATAGCCTGCTGTAGGTCCCCAACCATGTCCCTAGACTCTCACTCCATGTTCCTAAGCACCCTGGAATCTACCAAGGTCCAAATCAACACTTTCATACTAGGAGACTTCAACTACCCCTCCATCAACTGGGAAAACTACTCAAGCACCAATACACTGGCCGAACGCTTCCTGGAATTCATCAGTTCCAATGCCCTTGACCAGCTCATTCTGACCCGCACTAGAGGAAGCAACATCCTTGACCTGGTTATTACTAACATGGGCAACCATTGCTCTTCACCAATAGTCAATCTCTCCCTGGTCTGATCCGATTATAAACTAATCACCATGGAACTCCACATCTCACCCACACCCCCTGCAAAGGTAACCACCTTGAAAGACTTCTCCAAAGCTGACTTTGGGCTCCTAAAAACAGAGGTGGCTAACTTTACAGCACCCATGCCAATTGAAAATAGCTGCATGACTGCCAAATCATACACTAATGCACTGTATGAACATGTACAAAAATGCATGGAACTATCCATACCCAACAGAACCAAGACGCTCTCCTCCAAAAAAGGAAGCCAATTTAGTGGTCCCCTGCCATTAATAAACTCTTCAATAGAAGGAGAAAACTGTTGCAGAAAACGGTGAAATCCCAAAACTGGAAAAACTCCCTTATTAGCCTCAACAAAAAGTTGAGATCCCTCATCAAATCCTCCAAAGCCAGCTACGAAGGCAGAATTGTGGTAGGCACTAAAAATCACAAAGCCTTCTAAAGTTATATCAATAACCTCCACGGCAATACCCAGCTTTGCTCTGAGTTACTGCAAAATGGTACCTCCTATACTGAGCCAACAGATATTGCCAAAATACTGGCCGACAGATTCAGTGCAAACGTTACCCCACTCTCCCACCCTAAAGGACCAATCACAATACTGGAAGAATGCCAGGCACCCAGCATTACTGTAGCACAGGTTAAAGCTGCATTGTCCAAGGTGAAGAATACAGCTTCCATGGGACACGATAATATCCCTGGCTGTGTTCTACATGAACTACAAAGCGAACTGGCACCACATCTGTGTGCCCTATTCAGTCACAACCTCACCTCGGCTTTGTCCCTACCGAATGGTGCACTGCTACAGTCATCCCGCTCCATAAAGCGGGAGTGACTACAGACATTGGGAATGAGTCTGATATGTAAAGCTAAGGAGCACATCATCATGAACCTGATTAACAAAGATATAGGAAATCTCCAAACTCTAGACCCCATGCAATTTGGCTTTGTGAAACAGAGATCATGCCTGCTCAACCTGGTTGATTTCTTTGAGTCAGTCACCAGGGCTGTGGATGAAGGTAAAGCAGTGCATATAGCCTACCTCAATCTGGCAAGGCCTTTGATACCATTCCTCACTTGGCAATTATTGATAAACTCACCAAACTAGCCATCAACCCCTATATCACTAGGTGGGTTGCAAATTGGCTCATAGATAGAACACAATGTGAAAGTAGCAGCCGCCAAGTCAGACTGCTGACCAGTCAAGAGTGGAGTCCCACACGGATCGGTCCTGGGTCCCCTCCTGTTCAGCATCTACTTCTCAGACGTCCATGCCAACACAAAAGGACTCTGGCTGACCAGGTTTGCAGACGACTGCAAGATGGGACCCCTTATTAACTCCCCAAGTGATGCAGACATCCTACAGAAAGGCCCCACTGAGACCAATCACTGGTATCAAAACCATGGCCTTAAGCTTAATGCCAAAAAATGCATCGCCAACCCTTTTGGTAAAAACTCAGATCCCACTAATTACCACATCAATGGAAGCCCACTGAACACTTAAGGTGTTATAAGAGATCTGGGGATGCAGGTTGACAGCAACCTCTCCTTCGACCACCACATTGTCACTGTGGTCAGAAAGTCCTTCTATGTGGCACATCTCATTACCAAGGGTTTTTCATTCAGGAAGAAAGAGGTCATTATCTCTCTCTCCTCTCCCTCATTAGACCAATCATCAAGTATTATGCCCCATTTGGCATGTACCTCACTAGACACCTGCAACAGCTGGAGAGGCCAGAGAAATATCTCATGAAGAGTATCCTAGGCATTAAACACATGTCCTACAAGAACAGTCTCAAAAGACTCCAGCTATTCTCTTTCTCATATCGCCTACTTGGAAGCAATTTCTGCTTGACTTACAAAGCCGTGTCTAACACAGCTCTGTTAGAAATGCTACATCCACAGAAATCCCAATCCCTCTGCACCACACGCTCCAGAGACCTCAACCTCATTACCACAATCAACAGAACATGCTGGAGGGACAGGTTCCTCACCCAGAGACTGCCCATGCTCTGGAATAGATCTCCCATACATGTCAAGCAGAGCACCTCACTTTCCCTCTTCATGAGAAATCTTGATGAGTGGATGGGTAATAGAAAGTTCACCCTGGGGATCACTCTGTGGCGCTACTTGATAGAGGCACTGGGAACTAACGTCAGGTGGCACGATGCCAAGGCACTTCTATGGGCTAGGCTTGTAAAGGCTCCAGGGCCATTAGCCTAGTACACACCTATAAACCTATGAACCTATGAACAAGAAATAATACTACTAGGTGATATGAATGTCAGTTGCTTGGACACAAACTCTAATAACCCAACTTCCAAATAAGAACATGTCTCTTTACAACTAATTAATAGCTCTACACATTATTAGATTCTGTTATCAGACCCTAGCAAATACACCACCACAGGCACAATGTTAGACACTCTCAGTGGTCATTTCTCAGTCTATATAACCAGATATCTCACACATCTACTTAAGCAGCATGTTTATAAAACATGTAACCTTTCTAAGTTTAACCTACTACCCTATCATTTATTAACTAGAACTTCCTACAAATCCTATTTCTTAGATAATGCTGTACATGAATTTAGTTAAACTTCCCTGAATATTCTAAATAGACATGTATCTCCTAAAAGGAAGAGACTAAAAACAAATAATGCAATCTGGCTATCCAAAAAGAATAGAATGTTAATGCAGGATAGAGAAAAACGCATGGAAAGAAATGCAAAAAATATAAAACATTACCATATCTTGAAAACATCAGAATGCTGATAAATCCTACTAAAAAGCAAATAAATGAAGACAAAAATATACTATAACAACTTTCAGAATAATATTAAACTCAACCCTAAAAAATTCTGGGCTCATAGGTTCATAGGTTGGTACTAGGCTATCAGCCCTAGGGCCTATACAAGCCTAGCCATAACAATTCCCTGGCTATTTCTTCCCACACTATTTACTTCCCTTTGCAGCCATTAAAGAAATCTTGCATCCTGGCTCTTCTCCACTTACCTAATAACTCATCAATAGAAATCACAATACAATCCAGCTTGTATTTCCTAGATAGTACAGCATCTCTAACAAAGGTTTCCCCACCTTCTAATCCTACTGCTACCCATCGGTCACTTATCACCACATCCAATTTCACCTTCAAACTTGTGCCCACATCATGTATAAAACTATTCTTAAACAAACTCAAACCATGCTGTACTTCAGCTGATGACCAAAGAGAGTACCTTAGAACTGCAATGTCTATCCTTCCTCAATCCTTACAAATAGATCAGTCCAGGAATCCCATAATCCAACTCTATGGACAAAGTCACATATTATCCTTCTGCACAAAGGAGGAAAATCAACAGGCATTATTAATTTCAGACATATCTCCAAAATACGTAAATAATTTATTCAAAAATAATTGCTATACAATCTCCTGCAGGAAGAAATCCTACCCTTCACACAAAATGGCTTCTGTCCTTCCTATAGTAATAACACTGTACTTTTGACTTTGACCTATGTGTGTGTGTGTGTGTGTGTGTGTGTGTGTGTGTGTGTGTGTGTGTGTGTGTGTGTGTGTGTGTGTGTGTGTCTAGATATATATATATATATATATATATATATATATATATATATATATATATATAGATTATTTTTTATTTTATTTTATTTGCAGTTGGTTTACCAGGATAGTCCATTGGGCCAAAATTAACCCGTTTTCAATGGAGTCCTGGGGAGAAATGTTCCAAAAACAAAATAATAAAATAATAATAACATCAGTTAAAATATAGTTTTGCAAGTGACAACTCATGCTCAACCCTAAAAAAGTGCTACTTTATTTCCACAATCCTCTCATGAAAGAACAAAATTTAAAGTGCTCTGTTTCTTGATAATGTACCACTGAAGTCACTTCTTATAGTAAATTATTAGAGATGATAGTGGATGATAATCTTAAATTCGACTTACATATACAAAACTGCATAAGAAAAACTTATCAAAAACTAGGGATGCTTTACAGAGCCAAAAACTTTCTCACCAACACAGCTAAAGCTGTAGTTGCCACTACTTCTCTCCTCCCCACACTTATTTATTGTGGTCCCTTCCTTAACTAACTAACTAGGCATCACAAAAATCAAAACCTGAACAAAGTTATAACAAAGCTGCTAAATCTGCAGTAAACACCCTTTCAGAACTCAGTACTGTATAGCACTAAAAAGCCAAGTTAGTTACAACTTCCCCATCAACTAACATATACACAGCTTTTTACCACCTATAAAATTATCATCCAACTGCTTGTCAAGCACTAAATAACATTCTACACAACAATGTTGACAGTCATCATTATGATCCAGTGACCAAAACCACCTGCCTGTCCACAAACCTATCAAATATGCTGTGTATTGTCTATACTCGTACCATGTTGCTAAGGTCTGGAACTACTTACCTGTATCAGTCAGGTGAAGATCCTCCCTCCCATCTTTCAAAATCAGTCTGAAAGACTTCCTAGCCAAAAGCTGGCTCTGTTCTTGCTCAACACCAGGATAAACTATATCTTTAAATGTGAATAAGTACCTATTCATACCTTACACTTCCATAATTTACCTTCTTTACTCACTTCCTTACTTTTATAATTTTCTCTACCAGCTTTCTCTCTAAGCATACCATAAGCAAGCTTTTTTCTCACTTCATATTTGAATTCTCACCTTTAATTTTTCTATAAACTAAAATTTCTCTAAATATTAAATCATTGTCATACTCATGCCAGTGTACAAGAACAAAGAAGCATCCACAACTGTGGGCAGTACACAGGCATCAAACTCCTATCACATTGCATGAAAGTTCTGGAGAGGGTGACTAATAAATGGATACGCAGAGTAGTAGAATGTAAGATGGGAGCTGAGCAGTTTGGATTCAGATCAGGATGCAGCACCCAATGTTTGCAGTAAGACAGATACTTGAGAAGAATCTAGAGATGAGGAGGGAGTCCAACTGGGCATTCCTAGACTTGGAGAAAGCATATGACAAGGTCCCAAGAAAGCTGATCTGGACAGTACTGTGGTGGTATGAAGTCCCAGAAGCATTGGTAGAATTAATGCAGTCTATGTTCAAGGACCCAATACCTCAAGTACAAACAGTGTTCGGCCTCACAGAGGGGTTCCCAGGAGGAGTGGATGCATACCAGGGGGTCAGCTCTGAGCCCACTGCTGTTCATACTAGTGATGGAATAATTAGCAAACAGGTTGAAGGGGAGAGATCAACAAAGTTACTGTATGCAGATGATGTGGTATTACAGGCAGACTCTGAGCTGAAACTTCAGCAAAGGATAGGATAATTGAATGCAAAACTGAAGGCTCATGGGTTGAAACTAAGCACAGATAAGATGGTGGTAATGTCAGCAAATTGGGGAAATCAGAAGAAGCTGAGAATAGAGATAGAAGGGAAGATAGTGGAACAGGTAAACAGCTTCATGTATCTGGGAGGGGTGGCTGAGGAGAAGGGTAATCTGAATGAAGAGGTCAAACTAGAATCAAAGGGGCTACAGCCAACTGGCATAGAGTGTCAGGTGTAGTCTATGACAGAAGAATGACAAAGAAGCTGAAAAGTAAGGAGTACAGGACCGGGGTGTGACCAGTACTACTGTATAGTACAGAAACCTGGGTAGTAAAGGTAGAACAGTTGAAGAAACTAGAGGTTATGGAAATGAAGTGCCTGAGAAGGGTGGTAGGATGCACACTGTGGGACAGACGAAGAAATAAGGACATAAGAGCAGAAGCCAAAATAGCTCCATTTGCAGAAAAGATCAAAGAGAGCAGATTACTGTGGTTTAAACACATGTGCAGAAAAGCAGAAGACAATCTGGTGAGGAAGATTTGGGACAGACAGAAAGAAGAGAAGAGGAAGTGAGGATGTCCAGCAAAGAGGTGGATGGATTGTATGAAAGAAGATCTGCGACAGTCAGGCATGAGTGTTGAAGAAGGCAGGAGTGTGGCACTGAATCAAGAGAGCTGGCGACAGTTAACATGATACCCCAATCTCATGTAGAAAAAATGGGAAAAAGGGGGAAATGGGGCTGATGATGATGATTAAATCATTGTCATATAACTTGTACTAATCTTAACCAATGTTTTTATATTGTGTTAAATTTGGCACAATTATTTAAAATGTAGATTTTTTTTATTTTTGATGATTGTAAAACTATTGTTCTGTGGCCCCCTACAAGGCTTGTGTATTCCTTGATGCTTTCTTATCATTGTAAGCATTTGCTCACATCCCCTGCAATATTTTCAGATTTCAGCTGAGACACTCCTCTTCTTAGGTGACTGTCTTTGGCTTCTTTCTGTTCTATTATTATATTATAGGCTTTATCTTGACTTTTCCTTATTTAATTTCTTACAGACAGCATGCAGCTCTGAGTTGAGTGGCCATTATGTTGGAACTCCTTCAGGAATGAGATTGTGTTGTGCTCACTATACAGTACATACTTATGTAACTACAACATGTAGAAGTGTGCTACAGCACTGAGGAAATTTTGCAGGCTTCTGTAGTCACATTTATGCTCCAGTATGCATTTTAGGTAATGTTCCCTAAACACTGTGAATGGGGGTAGTGGTCCACACACTATAATTCTAAAGGCACTGCCCATTGCGCACTGCATTTTACTGCCACTGACATGCCCTCTGGCCAGCCTGCTGCTGATGCCTGCTATATTGCCTGCTGTTTCATGTTCCCTTGGGGACCATGGACATTGTTTTCCCCCTGTGCATTTGGTTATTAAAGCTGTGAGGATGGCAGTGTGTGCTTCTTTTTGCCGACAGGGAATTTGCAAACAGCCATATTTCTCTGTTGCTGAATGTCACTTCAGCCATGTGTCCCCAGTCAAATGTACCACAGGGAAATGTCTCGCTGCCTAGGTGCCTGAACCCCCGCATTTACCCTAATGAGAAAATCTGTCTCTGTGCTTAATGCCCTAATACCCAGTACTGCCCTTCCTTTCCCAATACCTTCAGCAGGATCCTCTTTGTGATATGACATTCTGAATAAACAAGGGTATAACTTCCAACACTTGTGTCTCTTCCTACTCATATCAACTCATAACATTTAAAATTTGTCTCCAATGGTGATATTATTTTTATCTTTCAACAACCAAGAACCAGTAGACTAAATATAATGTCAATCTCAACTACTGTTTTTTTTTATTTACATAATGGTTTTTAACCCTTTACCTCTCGTTACTAAAAAAAGGTTTCTAAATGTAATTTCTTACTAAAAAAATATATGCAACTCAAATGTTTGAGATGAAATCTAAAAAAATCTTCAGCTTAAAAATATTTTTATGAACAAATGAAATCAATTCAGATGCTTTATCTAGACCTGAATGTGTGACTGCCTTCAAATTAAAACTCCAAAAACTCTCTCCACACTCCACCCTTCTTACATATTATTATATTTCTTTCTGATGCGCATCTTGAAATTTTAACACAATGATTTTCATTTCTGACTTGCACAAATATTCTTGTTGCCAGTGTACAGGAACATGTACACTTAAGGAAAGCCTGACAAGCACATACAGCTAAGTACACGATATTTTGAGTACCACAATTAATAAACAGTCTGATAGCAAAATTATTTTCAATACTTATACCCGAAATACTTTTCAGCATATATCTCTTTATAATGTGAATGGTGTCTGTAAAGTTAATAGCCTACTTCTTTGCTTCATATGTTAGGAATATATGTATGATGTTAAATCAAAAATTTGCCAAAGTGATGTCTCTGTCCACATAACTCATACAACTAGCCTACAATCTAAACTTAAACAAAATATAGTTTCTGGATCTACATTAAACATATAGAGCTGCATTTTCTATAGACTTGTGGCTAAGAAAACATTTGTGCTTTTAGAAATTTTCTCCAAAATTAAAAGACAGAATGCTCAACATAGGGCTATGCAAACTCATCCTAATGGGCATAGTTAAGTAAAAACAAAACAAAACAAAAAAAACAAATAATATATATATATATATATATATATATATATATATATATATATATATATATATATATATATATATATATGGATCCCCTGCATTTGACCAAATATACATTTTTTTCTATAACTGCAGGGCTGTGATTTAATGCCGATGGTGTGGATGTCTGAATGGTGGAAATGTTGGTGGTATGGAATGTCGATACAGGTAAGTGGGGTTGGAGGGTAAGAATATGTGAGTGTGTATTTCGGTTAGGGTTAGGATGGGGGTAATTGAAGGATGGGTGTTATGTGTTTGTGTGTGAGTTTGTATATTTTATGGAATGTTAAGCATAAGGGTTAGGTTAGAGGATAGATGTAATGTTTGTGTGTGCTTGTGAATGTTTGTGTGTCTGAGTCTGTCTTTTATAGTAGCACTATTATGGGAAGGTTTTAATGATGTTAAGGTGTAGGGTTCGGGTTGGGGGAAAGGGAAGTGTAAGGCTTAGCATAAAACAATGTGCAGTAACTCCAGCAAAGAAAAATAGGAACTAAATAAAGACAAACCACTTAAATAATATCACTGTTCCTCATAAACCACACAAAAATGCCAATGGTAAACCAAAGGCATAAACCATATAAAATGCTTAAAAATCAGTGCTAGAGGTTTTGGCACATTTAAAATCCATGAATCAAGGGCATAAACCACATAAAATGTTTAAAATCAGTGTTAGAGGTTTTGACACATTTAAAATCCATGATAAGACGTTTTGGCAAATTTAAAATCACCTGGTGGTCTGTGGTTATGTTTTCCAAGAGCAGGTAGTCTCCATTAGAGTACTTTTGGTTCTTTGGTTTACAATTCCTGCTCTTTTTCCAGTGGTACCTTTGAGGACTAAAGGGATACATTTATTTGGCTTTTATACTCCCAGGACATTCTCTGAGTTGCAAGATGATTATTTAATTGGTGTGAATTACTGGTTTCAGTACTAACAAATACAGCATTACTTTAAGGCTAAACTCAAAACTGTCCTGTACTCAGATTGTACTCCCACTGCAATTATTAGCATATTTATGTAAAATAATTGAGTATTAAGAATGATGAGTTAATTTTTAACATATATGCATATATTTCTAAGGAACAGTATGACATGAAGCAGAAGAAATGCTTGGTGACAAAATGTTATTAATTACTCTGGATAGTCCTATGGAACTTGCGTGGTTCCTCATTGGTGGTTGTTTACCTGGAAGTATATACATTGTGTATTCTATTCATTTGAATGGTTTGACAAGCTCTACCCCTCTCAAGATAGGGAGATGGGGATCTGAATACAAATATTAAGCCTTAAAAAACTTTGGGGGAATGGAGATATTGTTGGCAGATGTTACAAAAAGATGTACAACATAATGTGGACATGGTACTGTTAACTAATTGGATATCAGCCTGCAACCTGCATACAAAAGTGTATTGCATTCTTCTTATAGCTGTGGTAATGGCAGGAAATTCATCACTCATTGCTGGAAATTCTTTGGCTGTTAGCAAATAAAATAACAAGTTTATCAAGCTGAAATGAAAACTATCACAAGCAGATGAGATGGCTGTGAGATATATTTTCTTTGGGTGTTTTGCATAGATTTTCAAGACCAATTAACACAAACATGTTGCTTTTCCACAGCAAGGAGCATGTCCTTACTGGAATTTCATAACAAATATTTTCATGTCACTTCAGGAGCTATTATTATCAATGAATTTTTAATGGGTTTCTATTCCCATAAATTGCTTACTAATGGATCCTCCTTCTAACATCTTTCTACCCACAGCCTTGTTAGACTCCAAGCTGATAATATGTTTCTCATTTTTGTGGATACATCTCTGATGTTTTTAAAGCTTTTCCCATTAAATTGTATATAACATTAGGTGTTATACTTAATGATTAAGTCCACATGTAGGTTCAGATGTACAAATATTTTATTAATTTACTTTTTCTACTGAATATTATGTATAACTTACATATGAGGCTTTATCTCATGAGGATGAAGGTGCAAAAGATATCAGATTATTTGATCCAGATGTGTAAGCTTATATATATTTTAATGGCTAGCTCTATTCAATAACACTATGTAATTTTTTCCTAGCTTATAAAATGTTCAATGTCCCAGTGCTTTCAATAATTTGTCTGATGACTCCTACCTCAAGATGGAAACTAGTGGTGAATCTAACATTTAGTTATTACCTCCGACAATCATCATTCTGATAAAGTACATATTGGTAAAGATGGCGCAGTGGTGCAGCGGAAGCGTTGCTAACTCACAGCAAGAGGTTCTCCAGATCAATTCTCCACTGGGGTATCTTCTGTGTGGAGTCTGCATGTCCTCCATATGTTTGTGTGGGTTTCCTCCGGGTGCTCCTGTTTACTACCACATTACAAAGACATGCATCTGGAGCATTTCTCCCTGGGTCTCCACTGAAAATTAGCTTTGTTCCAAGACAGACTTTCCCAGTAAACAAATGTTAAATTTAAAAAAAAAACTAAACAATGTCAATCTATTCTTCAACTTCCTGCTTAAATGTTGTTCCAATAATTGCTCAGAATAAACTTATTTGTAAACATATGCCAATGCTTTTTCAAAGATCCCTCTCTTCAGAATAAGCTCATTTTTAAATATTTGCATCACAAGATTTGTTTTATTGCTCAGTACCATCATGATGAATTATTTTGGCCCTCAAAAACTAAAAACATAGTCAATTTTTAGCTCTCAAAAAATGAGAACTTTGATTATCTCTAATGATCTGCACACCTTTTGGCTAACAACATGTCTAAGCAAATCCAAACAGAAAATATTCATACATTTATAGGTAGTTACTAGGCATGCTGTCCAGGAAATAATTAAGGAATCTAACCCAAATTGTCAATTGCATTTTTTTTTTTGCTAAATACCTTGCTCAATGCTACAAAGTAGGCAAATGAAGGTGGAAAGATTCAAACTCTGTACCCTTGGCACAGGAAGCAGCTCATTAACAAGTCAGAAATTCAGTCATCTATGCTAACTACCTGACTTCAAGCTCAGATTTAACGTATAGTCTTCATCTAACCCAAACTTCACTATGTACTACCAGTACAGAAGGCATCCAGACCCATTCCTGTTCCTTTTCACAATTTGTTTCTGAACTAGTATATTCATAGATTCTATGATGGTGATGCTAGTGCAAGCAGCTAAAACAGAGCTCTGGGCAAAGGATAGTTTGAAAAAGCAAAAGCCTGCAATCTGATGTAAACTCTTAACATACATTTGTAGCTGATGTGTTTATAACATCCAGAAAGACAACAAAGAAGAGAAGAAATGAAGTAAAATGGACGACAACAGTGAAAACTTAATCATGTGTGGTAAAACAGAAATGACAGCTAAAGGAGGAAAAAGACTGATCAGATTCACTCTGAGATTTTCAAGACATTTGGATCCCCTTTGGAACATACACAGACAAATAACAGAAGGTAGCAGGAAATAGAAGATGTTTTAATCAGACAGTTAGAGGAAATAACCAATCTGCAATCTACTGAAAACATGGTGAAACAAAAAAAAAGAATGGTGGAGCCAGAATAAAAATGAACAATGCCATAGAAACTGGCTGAACTTGAGGATACATTGTGCACAGATAACTTGAGAAATACAGCAGTACCAGAACAAATAGAAGGGAATAATTGTAATGGCATTATTAGAAAATTCCTTGGTACATGAAACCGATATTTATATTGATTAAACTGCATATATAAACAGCCAGGATAGCTACTTAGTGGTGTAACCATTGTCTATATGTGATATGGTCACTTCTGATTTGACAGCCCAACCCCACATGGAAGTGTGAAAAGGGGGTTTATGCCAATGCTAACACTAGCTAATGGAGGAAATGTTTTTTTATTTTGTGGAGGTAGGGAACAATCCTAATGGCTGGAGACACAAAAGTGTGTGCAGATAATGACTTTTCATTACAAACACTAACTTAACAAGATGTTTTTTTTACATCCATAAGATTTTGCAGAGAAATTAAACTTTATTTCAAATTACTGTATCCTGCATTACTTGAAGTCTTCCATCCACTTGGAATACAAACGTGCACAGACACCTCTTGATATATACCAGATAAACTGGAAAAGAAAAATAAAAGATTTTTTATGCAGAATAAAGTGAAAAGAGAACAAGCAACTGGTTAATGGGTGTAGAAAAGCAAACTGGGCACATCAAGGAAGCTCTTCCCTGCAAAGCTATTTCCTGTTTTCCAAAAGAAAATGACGAATAAAACAAAAGTGATGAAACTTTTTTTAAAAAGGGAGATTACATAAAAAAACTATGCACAGGGAACATTGAGTTAGAACTGTACATTAAAGCGATAAATGCTTATATGAAAAAGAATGTGAAATCATCCAAAAGTGAACTGCAATCTGAATGACACTGTAAAACCATTAAAATCAGTATCTATTGGACAGAAAATCTGATTAATATAAATGTAATAATATAAGTAATGTATCTCAGATTTTACTTAAAAATGAAAGTTTATATCTACCTGAGTAAGGAAACTACTTTGTGTTATCTGATAAAAGTCTCTGTTTTCAAACTCCATACTATGCTATGTTGCTTTTAATAACATTACTATGTCAGCTGGACAGAAGGGCAAAAAAGAAGTAAATGGATGATGAATATTTTATTAATTCCTTTGTTGATGGGGTAAGTCCATCTGTGCTAGAAATTAATCCCTTTTAGCCATGGCTTAAGGGGAAAAGCAAATGAAACTGATTATGTGATGGAAATCAATAGCCAGCAATGTATAAAGGTAGTTCTAGTAATGCAAGATTAGGTCTAGGAATGCATACAAAGTTAATGACTTCAAGTATGTTGACTGAAAGTAGACTACGTAAAACGATTCACAAAAATAATGCACTGGAGCTATTTGAAGGAATGGAAATATATGTATGGGAAAGGTTGTCCTACATAATTAAAATGTAATAGTAAATACACACCAGAAGATATCAGTGAAAAATAAATGCTTCATTTCATTTTGCATGTTGCCTGGTTAAAATCATATTTATAATCAGGCTTCAGAACTGGAGGTTCTCAATCTGCAGACTAACCTACTGCCAGTTATACTAGGTCCATATCTGAATACTAGGCTAACTATCATAAAGGCTCATTTTATGTCTAGCCAATAACTAGAGGTCAGAATCAAACCCTGTAGTTTGCATTTATGAGGTAAACACCCTAACCATTATGCTAAATCCAACTCCATAAGATGTAAATGAATTTGCCTTATTTGATAAAGTGTACTTGATAACCATCTGTTTGTTGTGATTTCCTGCCAAGGAATGTATCATATAACTGATTTGTTTGCAGTTAAAAGCATTGTGTAGAGTCTCCTTGCTCCTTTATCTGTTTAAAAACTTTCATTTTGTGGCTCACTGCTGTTCTTCTGCTGTGATAAACATTTTGTAGTGTTTACTGTCTAAAAGAGTGTAGGCTAGTAGCTTTAGCATTGTTCCCCAGCCTTCCTCCCTGTTGGTGTGTTGCTGTTATACTTGGCGGCTTTGCAGTTGCCCACCCCTACTGTAAATTTGATCTGGGACACTCCTCCCAGTCTAGTGTCATTGGCTCATTCTACCTAATACAGAGAGAACATCTGAGAAGGCCAACCCACTTAGTTTCTTTCCTTCTGTTCCTCCTTTCTCCCTTTCTTAAAAAAAAAAAAAAAGATTGCCTGAATCTCCTTGTGTTCTGACTGTGCTTCTCAAACATTTTGGAAATATAGAGAATATTTTAGTGCATTTTTTAAAACTGTATTTGCCTTAATATTGCTACAACACAAGTGCTCTAGGTTGCACTGCATCTGAATTGTTTGTGTGTTTTAGCTGCTTTTCTGTATATATAGACTTTTCTGTATATGTAGACTAGCTACTTATTCTACTGTATTACTGCCTCTTAAATCGTTTTTCAGTTGTGCACTTGCCTTGCTTCATTTAAAAAGTTTTAAATTGCTAATTTTGTAGAGTTTTAATTGCATTTACTGTTTAGGGCTACACACTCAGTGTGTTAGCCTTTTCTGTGTTTATTTACTGTATTATTGCATTGTTTAGCCTAAAAAACAAACAAACAAACAAACAAAAATACTATCTTGTTTGCTAGTTTCCCACCTTTAGTACAGTCCAGATCCCAGGCTTTGTTGGTTTCAGGACTTTATTTTCTGTGTTTAGAGATATCCATGCTGTGGTAGAGGGAAGTCCTACTGCTTACCAATGGGAGTGGTGAGCATTGTACTGCCTATTTAACACTAGAGGAGTGGTTTCCAGCTCTGAAATTTTATTAGCCATTTTGGGCTGATTTCTATCCCTTTCAACTTTCTGGCTTAAAAACGCGTGTGTTTGCACATTTTTCACATCGTGCAGCACTGCAGGGCTATGGTTAAAGTATTCCAGGTGCCAGAAAGTCTGCTCTTCAAATTTTCCCTTAGAACTAGTTGGTTTCTCAGTAGTAGCACTAAAATCTGAATCCATGTGACTAGCACTTGCTTTAGAACCTGCTGGAAAGCACTAGGAAGCCTTAAACTGATACAAGCACTCAACTCTGCTTGTTAATAAGGAGAAATTAATCGTAGGCACTAAACAGCCTATAATTGCAAAGTACCTTGCAAAGGTAAGGGAAAAGAGCTCTTGCACTTTACAAAAAAAGCACCTAAACAGGCATGTCCAAGGGTCAGCTTCCGGTGATTTCTCCTGTCCACCTGGTGAATCTGGGCATACTGGGGCAATGCAGCAACTGCCTCATGTACACAGACAACCCTCTCCTCATACCACCCAACACTACAATCTGTGAGAGATGCACTTACATAGCCAAACTGGAAGCAAAGCTCTCTTCCAGCCAAGATTGTGCTAGACAGTCAAGAGGAGAAGGTTAACACCTGCACTACACCTCAAGCAACACATAGCCTTTCAAAACCCACACCATCAACACCCACACATAGCAACACTAAACCCACATATGCGGAGGCCATTAACATTAGCCTGCCCATGCAACAAGGACCTCTGAAGCTGAAATGCAAACAAACACTAGTCACAACCAAAGTGACACATAGCTCACATCACCAGTGTGCCACCCAACAACAGCCACTAAGGCAAGACAACATACCCAACACTTTAGTCATAGATGACTCTATAGTCAGGCACACTGATGTCCCACTCACCAGCATGGACAAGGAGAAAATTACAGTCAGCTGCCTGTCGGGTGCCAGGATCCACCACATAATGCGTGCACTCATGTTGCTCCACAACAAGTACAAATACGACTCTGTCATTGTCCATGTTGGAAAGAATGACTTGAGACGTACCTCCCTGGACTACATGAAAAGAGACATGGAAGAACTCTCAGATCATGTGGCCCAGACAGGTATGACCCTAGCCCTGAGTAGCATCCTGCCTTCGCCCAGAATGATACCACAGTATAAGGACAAAATGATTGACTTCAACAATTAGCTAAGCTTCTGGTGTCATTCAAAGGGTATCCAGTATCTGTCTGCCTGGGATGACATAATCGACAGACCACAATGCTTTGCCAGAGATGGTCTGCACCTGTCACCCCTGGGATTCAGGTTACTGGCTAAAGCTCTTGCCACCCCTATAGTGCCTTTTTTAGGAAAAGTTCAAAGGACAAAACCACCACTGTAACTGATACAAGCATGCAAAATATGAAGGTAATGCTACCCAATGCTAAAAGTCTAAACCTCAAAATGCACTCTCTCGAGGCACTCCTAAAAATGGAGAACATCGATATCTGTGCAGTAACTGAGACCTGGTTCAAGGCTCCAGAGAGCACCCCTGCAATACCAGGCTACAACTCTTACCACACTTTTGGGCCACCAAACCAAGATCAAAACATGAAAGGTGGAGAAGTGTCCATATTCACCAAGGATATTAACACCTCCACCCTAGTTGCCCAACACAATGCATCTGAAATTCTCCAGGTGCAACTAACACTAGGTAAGACTGAAATCCAAATTGTAGCTTGCTACAGATCCCCACCATGCCCCAAGATTCTCACTACACCTTTCAAACATACTGGAAAATATTAAGATACAACCAAACACCCTACTACTGGGTGATTTCAACTACCCTGCCATTAACTGGGAAAACTACTCGGGTACCAACACCTTTTCCCAATGGTTCTTGGAATTCATAAATTCCAACACCCTGGATCAACTAATCCATTGTCCCACCAGGGGCTCCAATATCCTAGACCTGGTCATTACCAGCATGGGAGGTAGATGCTCCACACCAGTGGTCACCCCCTCATTGGTCAGGTCTGACCATAAGCAAATCACCCTTGACATCCACATCCCACCCCCACCCCCCAGTAAGGAAACCTCTGTAAAAAACTTCTCCATAGCCAACTTCATGCTACTCAAGTCAGAAGTGACAAACTTCATGACACCCATGGGAGCTGAAAGTTCGACTGCTGAATCCTACATTAAGGCACTGTATGAGCACATCCACTCATGCATGAATCGTGCCATCCCAAAAAGAACCAAGATGTTCTCCTCCAAAAAAATTAAGCCAATCTGGTAATCCCCTGCCATAAACAAACTATACAAGAGAAGGAAGAAACTGTTGCAGAAAAGAAGAAAATCTCAGGATGCAAAAAACTCCCTTACCAGCCTCAGTAAGAAGCTGAGATCCCTCATAAAATCCTCCAAAGCTAGTTACAAAAATAAAATTGCCAACGATTCCAAAGACAAACACAAGTCATTCTATAGTTATGTCAAGAATCTAAATGGCAATGCTCAGATCTGCTGTGAGCTACAACAGAATGGCATTAAATATACTGATCCCAAGGATATTGCCAATATCCTGGCAGATTGATTTAGTGCAACTTCACCCCCCACTCACCCCCTAAAGGGTCCATCTCAATACCAAAATATTTCCAAATTCCGGTAATCATGGCCACACAGGTAGAAACCGCACTCTTCAAAGCTAAGAATACAGCATCCATGGGACCAGATGACATCCCAGGCTGTGTACTACATGAACTACAAAATGAACTGGCACCTCACCTAAGTGTCATGTTTAATGACAGGCTTTGTGCCCACTGAGTGGTGCACAGCTACAGTTATCCCACTCCACAAGGGGGGATCCATCTTGGATCCCAGGAACTACTGTCCCATCAGTCTGATGAGCCAGATCTGCAAGGGCATGGAATGCATTATCATGGAACTTATAATCAAAGACATTGGCAAACTTCAAACAGTGTACCCCACACAGTTTGGGTTCATGAAGGGCTGATTGTGTCTCATGAAACCTGATTGACTTCTTTGAATCAGTCTCCAGAGCTGTGGACAAGAGTAAGGCAGTCCACACAGCCTATATGGACCTCGCCAAGGCCTTCAACACCATCCCCCACTCTAGAATCATAGATAAACTTACTAAGCTGGGCATAAATCCCTACATAACTCGATGGGTTGCCAAGTGGCTTACTGACAGAACCCAGACTGTAAAAGTAGCCGACTCCAAATCCAGCTCCAGATAAGTAACAAGTGGAATACCTCAGGGTTCAGTCCTGTGACTGCTCTTGTTTGGCATCTACTTCTCTGAAGTACAGGCCAACACTAAGGGACTCTGGCTAACAAAGTTTGCAGATGACTGAAAATCTGGGAGCCATTATTGAATCCCCAAATGATGTGGATATTCTACAAAAGGGCCTTACAGAAACAGATGCTTGGTGCCAGAGCCATGGGCTCAAGCTCAATGCCAAGAAATGTATAGTTATCCCCTTTGGGAAAAAACATGTACCCATGAATTACCACATAGGTGGCAGTACACTAAACACTGAAAGTCTGATGAGAAACTTAGGGACACAGGTGGACAGTGGTCTCAACTTCAATAACCACATCACCACAACAATCAGGAAATCCTTCTACATGGCACACCTCATCACTAAGGGCTTTTCATCCAGACAAAAGGAGGTAATTGTCCCACTGTACTCATCTCTCATTAGACCCATTATAGAGTACAACGCCCCATTTGGTATATACCTCACAAGACATCTGCAACAGCTGGAAAGGCTGCAGAAATACCTCACTAAAGAATCACAGGCCTAAAGCAGATGCCCTATGTTGACCATCTAAAAAAACCCCAGCTATACTCTGTGGCATATTGTCTACTCAGAGGTGATCTCTGCTTAACATACAAGGCCATGTCAAACCCAGAGCTGTTGGACATGCTCCACTTAAAGAAATCCCAATCCCTCAGAGCTGTACGCTCCAGAGATCTAAACCTTGTCATCACAATGAACAAAACATGCTGGAGGGATAGGTTCCTGACCCAGAGACTCCCCATACTCTGGAATAGACTGCCCATAAATGTCAAGCAGAGCACTTCCTTGGCCCTCTTCAAAAGGAACCTTGACTATTGGATGGGAGATAGGAAATTCACCCCGGGGATCACATCAGTCACCCTGCTAGATAGGGGTCCAGAGAAGTAAATATTGTGGGAAGAAATATCCAGGGAATTGTTATGGCTAGGCTTATATAGGCCCTAGGGCCGACAACCTAGTACCAACCTATGAACGTATGATTAAAACAGGGTGAGTCACTTTGTCTGCATAAATACCTACAGCTTTTGAAATATCTAACAAAAGTAAAGGAGATATGTTAAACAGTGTACTGACTTGTATAACAACCTGTATAAATGAATATAAAAAACGTAGCTAGCCTGGCTATCTAAGGACATTTTCAGAAATAAAATGCTGAAGGCAAATTAAATAAACAAATCACTGATGCTTTATAATAGCTTTCCTCCAGGGCAGAAATAGTAAATCAAGGTGTGAGTCTGATTAGAGAAGAGTGTCAGCCTATTGCCTTGCAAAAAAATAAGTACATACTGTAGTTAGAATGCTGTTTATTTCTTGAGTAGGGAGGGAAGTGAGTGCTCTAATAAGATATCAGTTTCATTTGGGACAATTTCACACAACTGTTTGCACAGTGAAACAAAAAGTGTAAGAAAAGACTATGACTAACCAGTTTGTAACATTAAGACAAAGAGGATAAAGTAGAATAAAATATAAATTTTACTATGGCAATATTTGTCTTACTGGTTTAGAATATTAATGGGATAGCTGGCAAGAAAACACAAGAGAAGATATTGACTTATATTTATAGTAGTAATGCACAGATAATAATATTACAGGAAATGCCCTTGAATCATAACACACATGAAAACTATTTAAGGAAAAGTGGTAAAGCTATTTCTTCAAGAATAAAGAAAGGGGTCTTAGTATTAATTAAAATGGGTCTAGGAATAAAGATTGAGGACATTTGAGAAAGAAGTGATGGACAGGCAGAACTAATTATTGTGGTGAGAGGTTGCTGGCATGGTGTAAGAATTACATAGGCTTCACTATATAAACATATTCCAATTAAAACAGTGAGATAAGATATAAAGCTTATAATGGGAGACGGTATAGCCTTTCATCAAGGAAGTGTCGTTGTAACAGGAGTTTGGAACACTATAGGAAATAAGGAAGACATTTATGGAGTACCAAGATATCACTGAATATCAACTGAATGCAGATAGCCATTAGATCAAAACAGTGTAAGAAACTTCTATGTGTGGAAGATTTTCAGTCCATATATCTCTAGTTAATCACTGTATATTAATTAGATCAGACAATAGTAGTAGAAGTAGCAAACTAAAACTCGTCTTAATTCAAAAAAATAATTAAAAAATATATGATTAAATAATTTGAAATATTGTACAGAATTACTAAGTATTCGAAAGTAATCCAAGCAAGGTAGGCAGTCTGTTTCCATTCGAAAATCCTTTTATTAAGTACACAGACAAGGGATGGGAGAAGGGATGTGAATTCAACATGTGTACCAATAACACTTTGTTTTGCAGCACAATAAACCACTCCCTTGCCTGATAAAAAGTATATATGTATATTTATAAAGCTTGTGAGGTAACTATTACTCTTATTTTTGTTTTACTTGGATCGCTTGTCTGTGTACTTAATAAGATGGCAAAGAAGATCAGAGGTAATGTCAGGGACAGCAGGGGATTATGGGTAAGGGGAAGAACATGATCTATAGATCCCAAAGTCTAGAGTGGCCAAAGTCTGATCCGAGGTGAAATCTTAAGACCCATCCATTGAGGAATGGACAGAAGAGAGAGCATCAGATCATTCTGTTACCTGTAATGTCCAACATTTTACCCTGTTTGTTATCAGGTGAAGGGTTTGTATTGAGTATCAGCCTATTGCCAGTATGAGATGCAATTGAAATGGCAGTTGGGCCAAATCTAATGTGAGAGAAAAGACGTTTATTAGCCTGAGGTATCTTATATAATTTATCTGCTTTTCTAGGGACTGACAGCTTGGTGTCAGGTAGAGTACAGACAGCATTCAACACATCCTCTAGTGCTTGCAGTACAGGATGGATGGGAGAGTAATCAGGTATATCCATTTCTAACATATGAAAATATCTCCTTAGTTCAGGGGAAGCATCTATTTGTTCCACAAAAATACCTCATTCATTCTAGCAATGGCCTGATAAAAAAATAAAATTCATCCACAGGAGGATAAGAATTAAAATCTTCCTCAGATAGTTGGGATGGGAATCTACAGAAAATGAAGCTCTATCTCTGTCAAACTCAGAATCATCAGACCCTGTTTCCTCAGGAATATCTTTACAGGAGATGCCTGTCTGTAAAGGCTTCTGTGTACCTGGATTTATTGCCAATATTCCCTGTCTAGCCAAGGTAAGGAATACATCTTTTTAACAGTAATAACTCAATCACAGGAACATTGTTTTTTTTCTTAATAGGAGTTCCAGCAGAAGAGGACTGACTCAAAGGAGGAACATCTGCCCAGTCTAGTGGTTTTTGCCCCTCTTACCACACAAAAAATTTCCTGGACCCAAAGAAGATGGTTCTCCCATGCCTATAACAGACACTGGAAGAGCCAAAAGAGGATAAGGCTGACACCCAGTTAATGCTGGGAGAAAGGACTACAACAGAGGAAGCCAAAGTATTAAGTGAGTGGTCTGAGAAACAACCAATGACCACTGCAGGTTCACCTGCTATCTGTGGTATAGAATGAGTCTGTGAAAACATCAAGGACTCCTTGGTAAGTGATTTTTTTTCCTTTCTAGGTACAGAGGGAAAACACTCTTCAAAAGAATCCTTGACGAGTGGATGGGAAACAGAAAGCTTACCCCGGGGATCACTTCAGTGGCTCTGCTGGACAGAGGCACAGGGAACTAATCTAAGGGGGTGGCAAAAGCCAACACATTCTGGATAGGCTTATAAATACCTTCAGGCAGATAGCCTAGTACCTACCTATGAACCTATGATGATGAGTTCCATAGCTTTGCATATCAGATTTGTCAGGCTAATGGGACGATAGTTCCCAGGGTCTGTAGCCACTCCTCCTTTGTGGAGAGGGATGACTGTAGCAGTGCACCAGTTGGTAGGGACAAAGCCTGAGTTGAGGCTGTAATTGAACAGAGCACACAGGTGAGGTGTCAGTTCACTCTGTAGTTCATGTAGAATACAGCCAGGGATATTGTCAGGTCCCATAGAAGCTGTATTCTTGGCCTTGGACAGTGATGCATCAACCTGTGCAGCAGTAATACTGGGTACTTGGCAATCTACTGATATTGTGATTGGTCCTTTGGGGGGGTAGAGAGGGGTAAAGCTGGCACTGAATCTGTTGGCTCGGTATAGGAGGTACCATTGTGCAGTAGCTCAGAGCAAATCTGGGTATTGCTGTGGAGATTCTTTACATAACTATAGAAGGCCTTGTGGTTGTCTTTACTATCTGCTGCAATTCTGTTTTCATAGCTAGCTTTAGTGGATTTGATGAGGGATCTCAACCTTTTTGTATAGGCTGATAAGAGAGTTTTTCCCAGTCTTGAGACTTTTCCTTATTCTGCATCAGTTTTCTCCTTCTGTTACAGAGTTTATTTATGGCAGGGGACCACCAGATTGGCTTCCTTTTTTTGGAGGAGTGTATCTTGGTTCTATTGGGTATGGTGAGATCTATGCATTTGTGTACATGTTCATACAGTGCATTGATGTATGATTCGGCAGTCATGCAACTATTCTCTATTTGTATGGGTGCCGTGAAGTTAGCTAGTTTTTGGGAGCCCAAAGTTAGCATTGGGAAGGTTACCTTTGGGGTGGATTTCTAAGGTGATTAGTTTGTGGTCAGATCTAACCAGGGAGGAGTTGACTACTGGTGGAGAGCAACGGTCGCCCATGTTAGTAATGACCAGGTCAAAGGAGCTGGTCTAGGGTATTGGAATTAATGAATTCCAGGAAACATTGGGCAAGTGTATTGGTACATGAGTAGTTTTCCCAGTTAATTGAGGGATAGTTGAAGTTCCCCAGTATGAGAGTGTTAGGTTGGACCCTAATATTCTCCAGGGTGCTTAGGAACATGGAGTGTGAGTCTTGGGACATGGTTTGGGATCTATAGCAGGCTAAGACCAGAATCGGTCTCTTACCCAATGTTAGTTGCACCAGACGTATCTCAGATGGTTTATGTTGGGCTACCAGTCAGAGGTGTGCACAACCTTTATGAATATGGAAACACCACCACCTTTGGAGCTTAGGTCCAAGTTCTGGGGCCGAAAGGTGTGGAATGAGTTATAGCCTGGTAGTGCAGGGGTGCTTTCTGCTGCCTTGAACCAGGTCTCTGTTACAGCACAAACGTCAATGTTCTTCATTTTAAGGAGTGCTTCGAGCGAATGCATTTTGAGATTTAGCCTTCTATCATTTAGCAGCATGACCCTCATATTTCTTTGTAGCTGTTACAATGGTAATTTGGTCTTTGGAACACCGCCTAAAAAAGGCACTATAGGGGTGGCAAATGCATTGGCCAGTATCCAGAAGCCCAGCGGTGACAGATGCAGACCATCTCTGGCAAAGCATTGTGGTGTACCAGTCATGTCATCCCAGGCAGACAGATACTGGATCCCCTTAGAATGACACCAGAAACTTAGCTAATTGTTGAAATCAATCTATGTTTTTATGTATGTGGAGTCTGCAAACCCTCCTTGTCTGTGTGTTCATCTATCCATGTGCTCTGATTAATCCAGCACCCCAGAAACATGTAGCAGGTAAGATAGAATCCATCCATGTTCCCTGAAGGTGAACATGCAGAGAGTGTGTGTGTGTGTGTGTGTGTGTGTGTGTGTGTGTGTGTATGTGTGTGTGTATGTGTGTGTGTGTGTGTGTGTGTGTGTGTGTGTGTGTGTGTGTGTGTGTGTGTGTGTGTGTGTGTGTGTGTGTGTGTGTGTGTATCACTGATATCACTGATTTTTTCTGCACATGCATAACAATTCTAGGCACATACAAAACTCTTCTGAGTAGCAATAAAAATTGCAGTTAACAAGCAATTATATTTCAAAAGTAAGGCATAATATATATCATAAAATATTCAGAAACATAAAGTTTCTGACAGTCTGGTGACCCCACACTACAGACTTATAAATAGATTTTGACATAGAGTCACCCTCATCCAAACACATTCTAAAACCAGCCCTGCCCAAATGTATGTAAAGAAGGTTTCTGTAGGTTGGGTAGGAGGCAGGGGAATGTTTGGTCATTACTTCTTTAATTTTCATCTTATTCAAACCTTAAATGTGTGCACATAAGGCCATTATAGCTTGTGTTTGGGCTGGGGGCAGTGCGGTCATTGTTTCTTTTACTTTTCTCACAAACCTCAAAGAGAGAGAAGGTTATTTCAATTAGTGTACAGGCAGTGTTCCATCTAGGAGCAACAAAGTGGATATTACTGTAATCATTATTTTTTTTCTCTTTCCTCACAAACACGTATCAGGCACATATACAGGTGGCTGCCTTTGGAGGAAGGGGTTGTGTAAAAAAAATTTTTTTAAAATGCAAGTCAGAGCATACAAAAAGTCATGGCTTCTTGAAAAACCTGAAGATTAAGGAAGAAACAAAGTAATGTTCATGGTGTGGGGACCCAAGTTGTGAGGAAAGAGAGAGAAGCACTTGAGAAAGTGTGTGTGTGGAGGGGGCTAAAACAGTAGGCAGTGGCCAGGGCACCATTTCACCTAAGGTCCAACAGTGTATCTAGAGTTGTTGCAATGCATCATCACCTTAACATCATGTCATTGACTGTGAATGTTCCTCTGTGAGATGGGCAAACACAGTGTGGTACACAGGCCTGTCATAATGTAAGAGCATTGTAGCTACTGTTCTATATCACGTTGTCAAAAGCTTAATTGAGCGAATCGCTATTTATCAAACCCAATTCAGTGAAAGCACAATTAAGCAAATTATCATTTCAGTGAAAATTTTCTAAGGAAAAAAAATAGTGGGTGAGCTACTGACAGTAACAAACACAACAAAATTTAAAACCCTGCAAAGTAGAGGGTTTTACCCCTGACACCCCCCTAACTAAATATACCAACTCTCAGATCACATTACAGTGGGGAAAGGGGCAAATTCCCAATAATGGCCAGCCACGTCCTTTCCCTTGGAAAATTCTCAATGAAATAATCGTTCGCTTAATTGAGGTTTCCCTGAACTGGTTTTGATAAATAGCGAGTTACTCAGTTAAGCTTTTGACAAAGTGATATAGACCCTGTAGCTACAATTTAGTCTGTGCATAGTATTCCTAAAACTCTGTATTATGAACTAAAAAGGGAAGGTAGTGACAGGGTGATAATCAGACCGACGTGTCCAGGGCATAAAACTTGACATTTGCTGGAGGCTCCCAAAATGCTAACACTGGCCCTACTGTAAAGTTCGAGACATGCTTTTTCTTGACATATCAAGAAAGTTCTTAAGAAAGCTTCACAATAACTGCTGATTTCTCTCCTTGGTATTAGCCAATCAGCAGTCAGAATGAAGGAGTGGGGGAGCCAAAGCTTTCTGAAGCTAACCGGTTGTTTTTTCCTAAGCAGGAAATAACCCATATAGCCTAAGGGCTACTGCAACAGTGGGAATGACGAACATTCAAAATTCAGTAATACATGCAAACCTGCATGTTAAGAGTACTTCAATCATATTATTACTTTGATATCTATATGCTTCTTTTGCATTTGTTTAAATAATAATAGCAAAATACCGCTCTATGTGGAGCCCTAACAGAGGATCATATTCAGCGATGTTTGCTCAAACAGCAGTCATAAAAAGGTTTGCAACATCAAAACTGTCTCTTGCTTATTACTTAATATGTGATTTATTTAAGTGATAATTATATCTCCCATACAGTCTCCCCAAGCTTCCAAATGTATAATTTGAGTTAATAAAATATCATGCAGCTTTCAGCAGGTTAAGTTAAAACGCAGACAGGCTAATGTGTACTGCATTGCAAATACAGCATAACCAAAGGACAAATCCACAATAGACTGCTTTAAGCTTTGCTATCTTTCATAAAATAAAGGACTTGTTCTTCATTGCAAAATGTTAGCTAATATAAACTATTTCTGCTCCAGACGTTGATTCTACAAAAGTTACTATTTTATTCATTTCTAATTAAAGAATTCCAGATAAACACTTGACATCCTGGCTTTCACAATTAGTATAGTGCTTGCAGCCAATCCAAGCACTATTTATAAGGTATGCTTGGTGAGGCCCAAGGCTCGTTAACCATACATGTGTTCATGCCAGTGTGTACAGTGAGCAGCTGCATGTTGTGACTTTAGTAGGAACTTGCAGGAAGATCATATTAGATCAACTTGTGGTCACAGTAAAGTATGAGCAGGTTTTGTAAACATTCAGCAGTCATGAGTCTGTAAGGTATTTGGGTGAAACCACTAGCACGGATGGTAATACTGAAGTGCTGATCTAATGCTGTAATGCATAGATATTCAGAGACATGTAAGGGTAGCATGTCCTGGGGGTTGAAAAGAAGGAGTATTAGTGCCACAGAAGCAAAGAGAAATGAACAGAAGACTGCAAAAAGAAATGATAATCAAATCAGTGATGCAGAACAAAATGGAGATGGGGATATGAGACATACACTCAGATATCTGAATTACTTAGAAAATTTCAAACACATACAGAATAGGTGAGATAGAGCATGGCAAAGTAGCAGAATTTATTGCTTTACACCAGTTCTGATATCATTAGATTTTCATTAGTGTACCTCTATTATAATGCAAATGTTAAAAAAGCACATATTCAACCTTGAGGGGATTTGAACCACTAACTCTTTTCAGATGCACTCTACCAAACACCATGTTTACAAAAGGAGGAGCTACAGAAGGAGTGGCTCTGAAGTTGTTAGTGAAGCACATAGCAGGCAACTGTTAGATATTCACAAAATGGAACCAGAAAAAAGACAGGCTTCATGAGCTATGAACCCATTATAGTCTTCAGTGACATTCTACCAACCACTATGTTTACAAGATGAGCCAGAAAAGTAGTCACATTGAAGGTGTCAGTGAAGGACACAACAGGTGATTGTTACACATCTGCAGAAGGGAAACAGAAACAAAGACAGGCCTCTAGGGTTTTGAACCAATTACCATCTTAAGTGACATTTTATCACATACATTTACAAGGTGAGTCAGAGAAGCAATCACACTGACAATGTCAGTGAAGCACATAGCAGCAATTGGTACACAATCACAAAATGAAAGCAGAAGAAATACAGGCCTCAGAAGATCTCAATCCATTGTTCTCTTCAGTGACATATTACCAAAGACTGCATTTACAAAGTGAGCCAGAGAAGCAGTCACACTAAATGTGTCAGAGAAGCACATGCAGGTGATTATTACACATTCACACAATGCAAACATAAAATTCACAAAAAACATTCAAACCCGATGGATACTGAACCCAAAATTCTCGTAATGTGCATTCTACAAATCAATTTATTTTCAAGGTGAGACACCGAGGCATTTATACTGAAATACCGAGCAATGTCCTAGTTCGTATTTGCCAACTGCTATACAATGTCAGCTCATCTGTATCACCCATGATAGTTGATGCAGATAGATGCAGTTGATGACAGTTACTGGAATTAAGCAGTTTTGCACAATGAGTAGTGGCTGTCATTACTGGTTGTACATGATTATCAATGGTGCTCTTTGTGACTAAATGCAGACAGTATGAGCAGGAAAAAAGATAACTGATTTAGAAGCCCTATATAGGTATGTGAGTGCGAGTGTTGTGTTAAACAATGTTTGACAAGATTAAAGGTTGGAAATAGAAGTATAGGAAATCGCTGAAAAGGGAAAGCAAGTACAGGGTATAAGAAAAGGTGAGCAAATAAAGAATGGGCAGGATGATGGTAAGGTAGGAGGGAAATCTTTTTTGTGGAGCAGTTACTCATATTATTTTTATGAAAATAAGTGTAAGTTGGGGAAGGAAGGAAAGAAAGCGAGGGAGAAGTAAGAGTGCCAGGTCAGGTAGTAGGAAAAGGCAGACATGACTGACATAGTGTGGGGTAACGCGATGAGGAAGAGGGAACCCAGTGGTGACAGCACCATCAAACAATCTGAGGGAAGACAATGGTGAGGGCAGGGCTGAATGACCAATAGGGGTGGACATGGACACAAGAGTGAGGGGAATACCAGGTTTGAGGATAGGAGTGGGTGTTCACAGTTGTAGTCTCCATCAGCTGACACCCAGTAGAAAATGACTTTTCACCCTGGGTCTGGGTACTGTCATTACTGGGCTCAGATAATGGAGCCAGTGCTCAACACAGGCAACTCAAAAAGTTGCTGCAGCATGTTCTGCATTTGGGTGATAAGGGGATCCATCCTCCTGTCTATGATATCCCTCATAATCTCTTCCACCTGCTGATGGGTGATAAAGGTGTCACCTCCAGTCACACTGCTAATGGTGGGAACCACTGTACTATATTCCACTGTAGGGCTACTTGATCAGGAGGTACAAGTACGGCAAGGTGTGGTGGCAGTTCTGGCAGGCAGGTACAGAGATGTGTTGGGTGCTTCTATTGGTGGTGGCTCACAGACCTTGCCATTGAAATGAGTGCATGCTATTGTTCTGCTCCATATAATAGTAAAATGAATGGAGAGTAATAACAACAGACCAAATAAATGTATGAAAGAGAGAGGGTAGCAACAAAGGGAGGGGGAGAAATACAAACACAATGAAAAAAAAAAGAAGGTCCTATTTTGTTGACGCTGCAACAATTAAACCTAATATACCCATTCAAGCACAAAATCATCATGAATTTGATAAGCCTATTTGTATATATAAATGGGGGAGGGGTGGAAATGAACTAACAACCATCTTCAAATGCAGTCTGACAGAGAAGTTACAGGCAGAGCTACTCAGACTGACCAGCAAGTACCTGTAGTCAGAAATATAGGCTGATGTCCGAGACTGTGTAGATATACAAAGAAAACATGCTGCTCAGATGTATATATTTCACTCATCGGTGACAGGTAAAGGAAATAAACTATATATTGCAAAGCATCCAACAAAGTAATGATGACTATCTCACACATTTGTCCATGTAATACAACTGTAGTACTGACAGAGAAAAATAAATATGAAATACTTTGCATGATAGCACAGCTATGTGTCAGGGAACAAAAAATTTAACCTGCAGGCATCCTCACAAGAACAACCATAATATCCTGACCCACTCGTTCACCTATACAGAAGGATGCATGCATAAATACCCTTATAACATTGCACAGTAATACTGCTACCTTTGAGCTATACCATTACTGACAGAAGTGGTGCAGGTATATAAATGTTATACATTTTTTAATGAATCCCTACTACTATTGATATTAAAAGCCAGACATTATGAAGCATGTATATTCATCTCAGCACTCTATGAAGTGCTACAATCTACTCCTTTATAGCTGCCTACAACTTTCAATTTCTTCAGGGGCTATAGACACAAAAAACAATGTAGTATTTGTGAATGGCATGACGTGGCAGGTTTTATGTGTAGCTAAGTCATACTTACAGAATGGAGGTGGTGACTAATGTTTATATCATCATCTCATATGTGTAAGAGGTCAGGATTGTGCTGCCTCATGCCACTGCACTGGTGCCAGCACTTTACCAATGCTTGGGATGCCACTAGCATAGGTGACAGCCTTGGCCAAACTATACCAGATTTCAGCCGTACATGGAGGCCCTTCACAACCATCCTGCAGAAGCCTCTTGCTACAATCCACATGGAGGAGGTCCTGAAAAAGTTTTGGACTTTTCCTCATACCACCTCTGTGCTCCATAAAGAGCACTACCCTCCCTACCTCCAGCCATGATGTATCACCTTTAAGAATCTGACAAAAAAGATGACAGTGAATTGGCACCCAAATCAAGTCTCATATATCCCATCTGATATGGAACAATGGGTATAGAAGGGCACCATATTTGCATAATGAATGGCAACATCAGAAAATATATTTACAGTTCACAATAGCACTTTAAGGTGTAAAATATGGCAATCCTCAGTGACATTGTACACTGCGAACATAGCATGCACTAAGGCTACTCCATGTGTGCAGATGGGTACATATGGCATAATACTTACACTCTAAAAGCAGAGGCTGACCGAGTGTGTGCAGTGCTGCCCACAGTGGCTCAGGGGTGTGCACAACTTCAAGAATAAGTTTGTAAAATGTTGACCAGGTGCACTCATCATGCAAACTGAGTGATTCAGAACAATGAGATGAGCCCTAATTGGCATAGTCATCACACTCAGACAGGTGAGTCCAGATAAGTGTAATGAGAATTGCAGAGCCTCATCACCCTATGGAAGAAAATACTTTTGCATGAATTTGATTTCTAGTAAGGATGATTTTGGATAACATTTTCTTCAGTCTAATATATCTATTCGAATAAGGTACATGATACTTCTTACAAATCCATTCCTTTATACAACAATTGATTTTGACTGCTATATAACCTGCTGCCTATCAGGGAGGTCAATTGGTCAGTACTTTTTAATGGTGTTGGCCAAAGTGTATTAAGGGAGAAAATCACAACTCTACAGTAATTAGTTGCCTGCAGGATTGTTAAGCTGGATAGCAGACACACTCCTGAGCTCCTAGTTTAAGCACTATTCAGCATAATTTTGGTGTTGTATACTTGTATGTATTACATTAACTAAAATATTTGTAACAGTGATAGTGTATCAGTCATGTATCCTTGGTTAGTGGCAATTCTGTAATTGCTTGGTGAGGGATATGTGCTCAGTAAATCTAGATGCCTGACATTTACTTAAAGAGTGGGGATACAAATATCATCCAATGTCCCATCTGCTTGATGTAGCAATATCTCAAGTAGATATAAAATATCCCACTGCACCTATCATAAAGAGTAGAGGTCCTTTATTTAATAAAAATAAAAACATTGTTTACATATTTACAAAGTCTACATATTAAGACAGGCACCTATATATACACATTTCTGTTTCTTGTTGTTTATTTTTATTTTTTATAACATCATCATTGTTTTTCTTTCATAATTGTCCCCCACTCATTCCACATTCATAATCCGATTTTTCGCAATAAATCTGCCAAAATCCATTTCTCATTAAACAAAATTAAATTTAGTCTATCTTTCCTAATAGCTCATTTTTACATAAAATAAATTCTCATCTATCTTTTCCACATATTCTTTCTTCTTTGTCTTTTAATATCTATACATAACCGTATTCATATCATATACTTTATGGCATTAATATTCTTAAAAAAATGTCTTTATACATTTTCCAAGTTTCATCACTCTTTTGCATTTTAAAAAAAACATGATTTATTGAATCTTCCTTCCCACAAAATGCACACATTCCTTCAACTTTCTTTTTATATAGAATATTCTTTACTGGTAATTTATTCAATACCACAGGAAATCTTGGTACACCACTTTTTCCTTACTTTAATGGCTTTAGTCAGGTAAATTCTCCCATGGATTTACATAATAATATTATTTCATCCCATTATTATACCAAATCCTTATATCTTTCTCTATACCATCATTTTTTTTATTTTCTATGTAAGTATTTTTTCTTGATAATTTTTAATTTCTTCATTCCCATATTCTTTTTCTCTGGTTTTTATTCATATCATCTCCCAGAAGTTATTTGTACTTGTATTTAAAAATTATCACTATTAAATTCTCAGTCTTTTAATTTATCCACTTTAATACTCTATAAAAGATAAAAGATTAAAGAAGCAGAATAAGCAACTGGATTTAGTAACCCTAATTCCCCTTCAGCTTTACTCATCTACAACATATCTCTTTTCACTGGGTTTAATCTTAAACCCCAAATGAAAGAAAACACCAATTGCACAATTTCCTTTCTAATATTTTACTTGGATCCTATAAACATTTGACATATGCACTATTTTCCCATTAATACCCAATTCACTAGATTTACCTTTTTCCCAAACACTAATTTATATGTCCTCCACAGAAGACGTTTCTTTCATTTCTTTTATCAGCCCTTCCTATTGCATCATAGCATTATTTTCCCCACATTTAGTCCTAGCAAAGACACTTCATTCATTGAAAAAAATACATACCCCCAATTTTTACCACATCACCAAACCCTTACTGTTATCTTTAGCCAAGGTCATTCCCATTTCCTTTAAACATCCATTCAGACAAACCAACACTTCTCTCATCCATATTTGGTTCTTAGCAACTACAACTATATTGTGTGCATATGTCAAAACTACCAGTATCACCTGTTCCTTTTGCATCACATATCTAGTATCTTTCAAAAATCTGCTTCACTCACTTTCACATTCATCACCAATAAAAACAATATTCCACTCATGGGATATCCTTGACTTAATACCATACCTCACAAATATTTATTTACTTACCCACCCATTCACTAACACTCTCACTCTATTTTTCTGATATGCTGTCAGACACACTCCCATAATTGTATTGTGTATTCCATACTTCTCCATAGCATCCCACAAAGCATCATGGCCTATGGAACCAAATGCCTTGCTAATATCACCTACCATAAGTTTTACATCCTTCCTTTTACTTATAACACCAACCAGAGTTTTTTTCTGAAGCAATAATGATTTTTGCAATCTCTTCTCTTTAATATTGTATATACTTTCTTCCATAATATCCCTCAACCTTCCCTTTATTCTTCTCTGTATTATTGCCATAAACATTTTATAATCCTTGTTATTTATGGTGATAGGTTGCATTTTTTTTATTTTATCTTCTCATCTTTCTTCCATATAAATTTTAATATTTTACTAAATAACTCTTCATAAACAAAACATTTCTTCATCCATTCATTCATTGCATTTACAAATTACCCACTTTGTCAGTCCAATCATTTCTTGTACATTCCATAATCTATAACATCTGGGCCTGATACTGAATCACCATTTACTTTCTTAAGTACTTCATCCAATTCATGAAGAGTATTTTTTTTTTCAAATTCTTCCTCAGCGCTTTCTGGAAATTTCTTTGCTTTCCATTTTCTCTTATTTTCTAATCTTATACTTTTATACATATTTTTCACAAACTGTTCCACAATACTCATAATCTGTTTATATGTTCTTTTTGCCTCTACATTTACATTTTTAATTTCCTCTCATTATACTAATATTTGCCTTTATAATTGTATCCAAATATACAGAAACCTCCTCCCTTCTCCCTTGTAAATAACATATCTGCCTAAACAGCGATGCCTTATTTTTTTCTTGATTTCTTTTTTATATTTCTTTTTCTATATCATAATAATCTCCTGCATTATTTTCTAAATTCTTCAATAAATTTCTATAAATTTTCCCATATTTCACTTTCTCTGCTTATTTTACATCATCCTGCCACTAAAAACACCTTGTATACTTCTTTTTAAATTCAGTCCACCATTCTGACCAATTCTTATAGAAGTCCTTCACTGTTATGACACTTCCTTAACAGCAGTACTTATCACTCTCCAATTCCACCCCATCATTTCTAATTTATTCTTTTTATTCCCATTTCTATTTTATTATTCTCCCTTTCTTCCTTCACCTCCATCCATATTGCTAAATGGTCTGAAAAAAAAATCACAAGTATATCACCATCTGCTACCCTCGAAGCATTCTGACAGTACAAAATAATCAATTTCAGATCCAAGTGCTCCCCTTCTTTAAGTACATTCACTTTCTTCCACATAGCTAATTTACCAAATGTTATCACTTCCTGCATTTTTTACAACTTATCATTTCTTTTAATGTCTTCACCTTTAATCATAATTATAGCCCCTTGCGATTATAATTTTCATGTTAACCACGACATAGTCTAATATTTGATGAAATAGATTCTCTCTTTCCTTGCTTTTTATATATGCATACAATGCTGCAATTCTGCAAACATTCTCTTTACCTCATTTCCACAACAGTTATCCTTCCCAATCCTTCCCAGCTTTACATCTAGCATTTTCACACTTGTTTTACACAATGCACACACTACAGAAGAACCTTCACTTTTAAATTCCATATTATATTTTGACTCCCGATATTTTTCTGTTGTCAAGAGTCGTACATCTTTTAACATAATAACACTCATGTCACATTTTAGCACACCATTCCAATATCACTCTCCATCTTATAGCGTTAATAATATTATTAACATTTACTGAAAATACCCTGAAAGATCCAACCCTATTTGATCCCCTATTCTTTTGTAGAACTAATGGTACATTAAATACTTCATTAAAAAAAACTAAACCTTCATCAGCAGATAAATGAGATGTTTGCACGACAGATTCATTTTCCAGTGTATCACTCACCTCTGGAACAAATGTTCACTACATGTCAAGTACAAAAGTACTCTTGCCACCTTCAAGGTAAACCTAAATAAATGGATGGGCTGCTTCAAATTTTCTTCCTGTCTGTCTTGTATTGCCCTCCTTGAGGCTAGAGGGAAATTTTGAATGTTTTTTTTTTTTGGACTAGGCTTGAGATGGTCTGTAGACCAATTGTGTAGTACTTGCCTATGAATCTATGAGCTTACTATAAAATTGTTGCTTTTTTCTTCTTTTTAAGTTTGGAGGAAATGTTTTTTCCTGGGTTTATGTACAAATAACTCTTGATCTTCAGAATCAGATTTTTCACTGACTAGAACTTCAAAACATTCTTAGTGTCAATGCCTTCTCCTGACCTCTCTTCCTGCTTGCAAACTCTCTCCTCTTTTTTCCTCTCCACGTTTTCTTCTTCTACAGTTTCTTTTTCACCTAGTTCATCCTTTCCCTCAGCCCCTTGTTGTCCTTCCTCATCCATGTTTTATTTCCTTTCCCCTTCTTTTTTGTTATTTTCTGTTTGCTCTTGACAGTTCATCCAGAAGTGTCCTGTTTTTTTTCACAACATACATTCAGAAACACACCTTCTTGCTGGATGTCCTTTCTTCCAACACTTGTTACTGTGTATCTTACTGTGAGCCACTTATACTCCTTCTTTACTGTTAAGTAATGCATGACGTATACTCCTTCTTTACTGTTAAGGAATGTATTTGTTAGTCACAACAATCATTGTAATACCATTGTTTATCTTACCTTTTACTGTGGAACTGAATTTGTTGTTACTGGAGCTTTTCTCCCCGGGCCTCTGCTGCATTGGGTATCTATGACCCAGTCAGACGTTCATGATAAACAAAAGTCAATAAATACATAAATTAATAAATCTTATCACAATCCTTAATTAAATGAAGAAAAGGCCCCACAAAAGAAACATGATTTAGGCTGACCACGTCATAATGTCCCTCTATGACCAGCCACAAAAGTAACACTTGGGAAGTGTTTCACCATGTTTTTTCACACTTCAAAAACAGCTTCCAGCCTCCACACTGCATTTCATCTAACTTTCACAATGTCATCAACAGTTTCACACAAACACTGCATGTGTTTTTTAACATCTTCTTCCAGACATTCAGTTCTAAACTGCAAAGTAACATTTTGTTAACATTTATGTCACTACCAGAGAACAAATAATTGTAACACAGTTCCAGGCATTTCTTCATCAACCCCTCACTTTCATATGTTAAGTTACAAGGAGTCTATATCCCTATATTTCTTGAGCTTTAAATTCCAGGACAGTTATCAACTTCTGCCATATGTGACATCTACCACAGTCTTATTTTTTGTTCTTATTCTCAAAGTTGACCTTCTCTTCTTTTTAGAAACAGTTTTAATTAAAGTTTTTGCTGCTCTTCTTTTGTCCTGCTGTCAGTACTGTATAAGTTTCAAGTACTGCATTCTCTGCTGCCACAAAACCAGACTCCTTTTCAGTTTGTTGCTGTTTTCCTCTTTTACTTTCTGTCACTGCTGTATCATAAGTTTTAACTGCTGCATTCTCTGCTGCCACATTACCCGGTTCCTTCTCAACATTACTATCCACAGCACTTCTGAAAAAGTTATCACCATCTCACCTCAGGAAACAACAGAACTGTCACCTGGATCATCTGTTCAACCATTTTCAACAGAACATCATTCATAAGCCTTCCTAATTCCATTTCTATTATCTGCACCACTCCAATGGACTCACTTACATCATTCCATACTGAGACAACTAAACACTGCTCATTTGTATTATCTGCAACATATGGGTCTTTTTTGGTCCTTTCAGACCTCATTGTTTCTGGCCTGGTTATCTGCTTTCTGATACTTTATATCGAACACATTTGTCTTCAAATTCTTATTTTCCACCTCCAAGTTCTCCATAGCTTTTCTCCACTCATACATGATGCTGCTTCTATTACACTTCTTCCTTGCTGCAGTAGAAGCCTACCCTTTTACCTTATTGTTGTTATATTCTGTACACACATTTGATTTTTTTACTAATATTAAACATGTCCATTATGTCCCATATATCATATTGTATTAAGTCAAACACTTTATTAATATCACTTACCATACACTTTATCTCTTCTTTCTTATTTATAATACTATCTGCTATTTCTCTCACTATCATTTGTAAATCTTGACATCCTTTTGCTTTAATACCATATACATTTCCTCCATTATATATTGCATAGTATTTTCAAATCTTTTTTTTGTATTATTTTCATAAATATCTTATAATTTGTATCATTTAGGGTTATTGGTCTCCAATGTTTATTTCTTCTTTTTTTTCCCTTTTTCCATACAAATTTTAATATTCCACTACTCAGTTCTTTAAAATTGAAACATTCATTTAACCATTCATTAAAAACACATAATAAATAGTTGTTCTGTCAATATTGTAATTGTTTATACACCTCAAATCCAATTCCATTTTGTCCAGCAGCATATTCTACATTTAACTGTTTATATACTTTTTCTAGTTTGTGTATTATAATTTTGTTTTCAAATTCTCTGTTAACTTGTTCTGAAAATATTTTTACCTTCCATATCTTTCCACTTTGTCTTTTCTTTTTCCTTTTAAACATTTGAGTGGTGCAGTGGTTAAAATTGTTGCCTCACAGCAAGAGGTTCTCCAGTTTGATTCTTTGTTGGGGTGCCTTCTGTGCAGAGTCTGCATGCCCTTCGCTTTCCTCTGCATGTTCTGGTTGCCTCCCACATTCCAAAGACATGTGTCTGGAGCATTTCTCTTCAGCACCCCCCCCCTACAAATGGGCTCTGCCCCAGTCAGACTTTCTCAGTAAACAAATGTTAAATAAAATAAATAAAATTAAAATAAATTTCTTTCACACAACTTATCATGATTTCAGTAATTTGTTGATGATTTGTCTTTAAGTTCCCTCTTTATCCTTCATTGTTCTCATCACACTACTGTCCTCCTTTACTATGTTACTTAAATATGGTGACACCTCTTCTTTTTTCCTTGTAAAATATATCTTTGTTTATATAATAATTCTTGATTTTATCTTGATTTCTCATATACATTGCTTTCTCTTTCATAATATTCTCTATTGTTATTTTCTAAATTCTCGAATGCTTCTGTAAATATTTCTACATACTTCTGTTATTCTTTTTTTTCTTACTTTTCTTTGCCAATATAAATAACCATCTCCACATTTTCTCTTAAAAGTAATCCACCATTCACACCAACTATTGTAAAATGGTTTCATAGTAATGTGGTCCCTTTATAATTAACCGAGTACTTCCTTTCCTTTATCATTCCATTCATTTTTGTTTATTCTTTTTATACCTTTCATATTTTCCTTTATCATTCCATTCATTTTTGTTTATTCTTTTTATACCTTTCATATTTTATATATTCTTTTTTTCTGATTTATTTCTATCTGTATCACTAATTGATCTGAAAAACCTTTTGCAATAGTTTCTTCCTCCTTCATACTTGTATCATCTGAAACTAGGAAGTAATCAGTTTCAGTTTTTAAAACAACCCTTCTATATGACCATTTTTTTTATTCCATATAACCAATATTTTTAACATTTTATAACTTCAAAAATTTTCTTTAGGACTTTTCCTCTTTTCTATTATCTCTTAAATCACAATTAAGATCCCCCACAATTATAATATGAATATTTATACCAACAAAATCTATACTCTTTTTTAAATAAGTTCTTATTTTTTTGCCACATATGCATAAATGAAAAATAAAAAAAATAAAAACAAGCCATGTAAAAGGATAAAACCAGCTCAGTGTAAATAAAAGCAAAACCAAGGTGACGGTAAACACAGCAGGATAAAAGCAAATGAAGTTTAATAGAGTACGAGCGCTTTCACGTTGCTTCCACAACACTTCTTCAGATACAAATCCATTAAAACAATCCTCCTACATCATTGTTAAAAACATTAAGAGTCAATAAACTACGTAAAAACATAGTCACGTAATATCATTTTGTCACATGACTTAGCAACTCAAGTGCTTACATACTGAACTTCTGTATTTCAAAAGTTTATCTTTGCATAAACTGAAATACTTGCTGTATGTGAGCAAAAACACAACAAATCCCACTACAATAATAATAAAATAGCTCTTCACTTTTCCTGTTAAAATGACTCAAATTATAGTCAAACAAACAAATGTTTACAAGCAAACCATCACATGAGTGTAAAACTTATAACTGTCTTCACAAAGCACTAAAATGCATGACAAAATAATAATGCTCATAAAAACGCAAGAACAAGTTATCAGACTTACCACCTGATATCATCCTAGGACAGGTAAAGAAGGACAGGAAAAGAAGAAACAACATCTCAAGGAATTATAACGCATAATAAATCCCAAAACAAATTAGTTGCACAAAATGTAATGAGCCTTGACGTTACACCTTAATGGTTATGCAAGGTCAAACCACTGATATTTTAAAAATCAAGAATGTCCTCTAGTGGTAGTAAACATATAACACATCTCTCAGAAAACATTGTAAATGTGTAATGATGTTTATAAAAACATAAGAATACTTTTGAACTCACCATCTGATAACAACTCAAGTCAAATGTCATCCCATATCAAAGTACTCTGACTTATGGTAAGTTTCAAACAAATGAATAGCTATGAATGTTGCAGGCATAATGTTTTCATGTCATGACAAAATGATATCATGTGACCATGGTTTTATGTAGTTGATTGGCTCTTAATGTTTTTAAAAATGATGTAAGAGGATTGTTTTAATGGATTTGTATCTGAAGAAGTGTTGTGGAAGCAACGTGAAAGCACTCATACTCCATTAAATTTTGTTTGCTTTTATCCTGCTGTGTTTACCAGTTCCTTGGTTTTGCTTTTATTTACATATGCATACATAGCTATCATTCTATATACCCTTTCTTGACACCTTAAATCAACAACTACTGTACTGCATAATTTTGCTATTCCAGGTTTCATCCCCAATATTCCATATTATTTCCTTGTCCCATATATTTTGTGTTTGCACTCTTTCATCTTAAGTCAGAAATCTTATGTCTTCTAATATAATAATATCAACATCATATTTGTTATACCATTCTACAATTCCTATTCTTCATACTATTAACATTAACTGAATGAATCCTCAGGCTATTTCTTTCTCTGTTCCTTAACTGTATTGCTTATTTTAAATTTGTATCTATTAACCATTTCCTTTTTTTTCTTTTTTTTTTGTATATTAAAGCCTTTAAATTTTCTTTTTCTGTCTTTTTCTTTTACCAATAGATCTTTTTCATCTTAGTACCTTCCAACTTACATCTTCTTCATCAGTAACTTCTGATTTTACCTCTAGTTCCTTTCCTCCATCTCATCTTGTACTGTCTCCCTGTTTTCTTCCAAACATTTATCTATTTCTGTTCATTTACACTTTGCTCTTTATCATTACTTTGATTTACTACACTTTGCTCATTCTCATTTCTTTGTAAGCCATGCATAAATGTCCTTTTTTTTCACTGATAACATGCAGGTTCACATTTCTTTTCTTCATGACATGTTTTACCACATGTATAACATTTATTTTTATCACAGTTGCTTTCCACAAGTGAAATATGTTTTTGGTTGCCCCTAGTATTTTCCAGCATATTTGTTGGCTTCAAAATTTATAATACGTGGAATGTGTATAATTTTTTTCTTTATCCATTTTTAAAATAACACTACATTTCCATCCCCCAGACCATAAACCCCTATTGTCATACACTTTTGAAATGTCTATTGCTTATTTGAAAGATTTAAATGTTCTTTTAAAGTTTGTCTTTTAACCTGTTTGGAATTGCACATTTTCTTTTTAGTCTCTTGAAATAATCTTTAATTACATAGTCATTCCATGGATTGTTATTCTGCCTTTTCATCATCATCATCATCATCATCATCATCATCATCATCTTTCAGCTTTTCCCATTAGGGGTCGCCACAGCGGATCATCTCTTTCCATTTCTTCCTATCCTCTGCATCTTGCTCTGTCACACCAACCGCCTGCATGTCCTCTCTCACCACGTCCATAAACCTTATCTTAGGCCTTCCTCTTTTCCTCTTACCTGGCAGCTCCATCCTTAGCATCTTTTTCCCAATATACCCATCATCCCTCCTCAGCAGATGTACAAACCAATGCAATCTCATCTCTCTTGCTTTGTCTCCAAACTGTCCAACATGAGCTGACCCTCTAATATACTGATTCCTAATCCTATCCATCCTAGTCACACCGAGTGCAAATCTTAACATCTTTAACTCTGCCACATCCAGCTCTGACTCCTGCCTTTTTGTCAGTGCCACTGTCTCCAACCCATATAACATAGCTGGTCTCACTACCCTCTTATAGACCTTCCCTTTCACTCTTACTGGTACCCATCTGTCACAAATCACTCCTGACACTCTTCTCCATCCATTCCACCCTGCCTGTACTCTCTTCTTCACCTCTCTTCCACATTCACCATTACTCTGAACTGTTGATCCCAAGTACCTAAACTCGTCCACCTTTACCAACTCTATTCCCTGCATCCTCACCATTCCTCTACCCTCCCTCTCATTTACACACATATATTCTGTCTTAGCCCTGCTGACCTTCATTCCTCTGCTCTCTAGAGCATATCTCCACCTCTCCAGAGTCTCCTCAATCTGATTCCTACTCTCACCACAGATCACAATGTCATCTGCAAACATCATAGTCCATGGGGCCTCATGTCTGATCTCATCTGTCAACCTGTCCATCACCACTGCAAATAAGAAAGGACTCAGAGCTGATCCTTGATGTAATCCCACCTCCACCTTAGATGGATCTGTCACTCCCACTGCAGTCCTCACCACTGTCACACTACCCTCGTACATATCCTGTACCACTCTTACATACTTCTCTGCCACTCCTGACTTCCTTATACAATACCACAACTCTTCTCTAGGCACCCTGTCATATGCTTTCTCCAAGTCTACAAATTTTATTCTGCCTTTTCTCAAACATAAATTTTTTTCAATACTTTGTATGGTTCAAAATAAATATCACAAAATGTCTCTTTATTATTCAAAATGGAAGCTCTTATCACTTGTGTTTTGACTCCCAAGGGGAATATTAAATTGTCCCATACCTCATATCTGTGAAGTTCCTGACTGTTTTTGCTTCATATCCTTGCCACAAGTTTTCTTTTTAATATGTCTTCTTTTTTTTTTCTTTTCCTTCTGCACTTTTTGTGTGGTTGCCACTGTCTTCACATATGCCCTCTTCTGTGTATTAACTTCTACTGGTCTAACTTCCATATCTTCCTCCTTTATTATATCCATGATGTTGTCTCACAAAACTTCACTCTCTGGATTACTTTGGTTGATTAAATCTTTCAACAAATAATCCCGTAAACTTCCCAGTTGGAGGGTTGCAACTATACATTCTTCTCTGGTCATAACAGTCGTCTTTCCAAAAAGCTGCAGCTGAAATAAATCTTGCAAGTCTTCTACAATATCTGCAAACTCTTTCTTAGAGTTGGCTTTTACCCCTGCTTCCTGCACTGAATCCTCCATCTTGTACACCATCCTCCCAGCTGCCACTGTGCTAGGAACAGGATGTTCACACATATTCATGGCTAGCACTTCCTCAAATACAGATCAAATTTGATCGCAGGGAAATTCCCCAGTGTTCTAGCCAAATGATTTCTAGTAGTATAAATACCACCTTGGGTCTCCCCTAAGATGAGGCCACCAGCCTAGTGGGACTAACCCAGTCAATAAAGCATGAATAAAATAAAATAAATATCTGCCAGGTACATATACAGCATGTTATATGGTCTAGTAAGTTAATAGTATAGTTAGGATTTATAAGGGTCATGCAGGAACAAGGATAATTCCACTATTTTTCATACCAAAAGACACTGTCTAAAAAATAGCAAACAGAAATAGACAGTGGGATCTGGTGGAACATCAACATCTATCTATAAGGCCAGAGTCTCTCATGCTAAAAATGAGGTGGTACTCCAGGCCCTCTTGTTTCTATGGCTGGTGGATCTTTTATGAACATTCAAGCCAACTAGCCCTAACCATTACTACTCCTGTTCTGAGACTGTCAGCAATGTGAATGTAGTTGGTGGGCAGAACCTTGGGTATGAAATTGTGCACCACAAGCCCATGAATATGAACCATGATGCCACTCATAGAATGGAAGCCATAGCATGGGAACATAAGGCAACAGGTGTAGAGGGCATTGAATGAAACACCTCTCATGGACATGGAGGAGTTCCTGTCCTCTCTTAAAGGTAATACCACTTTCATAGAGTCCCACAGTGCAGTGCTGAATTTTGGGCAGAGACAGAGAGGCTCCAGAGAGTATCCACTGTGGATTCCCCAGATATGAAGTCCCATTTCAGTGTATCAGCACATGCAAATCCACGTTAACCCTTATTAACTATACAAATTAATTAAATCTGCCCAACCTACTGTATGCAGATACATTAGGGATCCAACAAGCATGACTATCTGTAAAAGGTATGGCCACGGGTATTAGTTTTTTTTTGTAATCATGTTTATAGTAATAAACATATTATATGCATGTCTATTTCTTGTGCTGGGTCATACCTGCATTGAATATTTTGCACTTTGGTGTATTCACACGTAATTCTTTGTCTGCCACTAGCACTGAGGAACTGCCCCTGTCTGATGTTGGAGGATCTGTAGTCTTTGATAATTATTGCAGGGATAAGCTGGCACACTCACAGAGTACACAGTGTGTAGTGGACACAGGGAATGTGACCACTGAATCCCCAACCCAGACCAGGTACACAGTCTCTATGCACTGCAAATCCAGTCTACCCAGACATCTGTAAGGGGACAGGCTGATGGAAAAACTAGGGATCACAGAAATGTGCTGGCCCTCACTAGACAGATGTCAGAATGTGCTTCTAGCATTCATGGGCAGAGAGTACACCAAATGGGAGTTTGTAATGGTGTTTGCTGTAGACATGGTTACTGCTCTCCCAGTGTCAGTTATCGCAACCCAAGTTATGGGGAGGGGCATCATGGAGACACAGGCTAGTGCCACCAAACCCATTTTGGAGATAGTGATGGTGAACCAAACTGTGGATGCCAAGCTAAAGAAGTGCCTATTCTGTATGTGTGATACCTTAGGTAAACCAAATGATGCACTAGACCAAGCAATGTCTTATCTGTCTCGACTGCCAGAGGCAAGGGGCCAAACATGGAGACAGTCTTCTGCTACAGCCATAGATATTAGTCAACGTTATCATAGATAAGCGAGATCCCATTCTCACAGTTTTAGCACTTTCACAGCACCATCTATTGCAGATGTGTACTCTCAGATGACACCGTCCCCATGGTTGTGGGCATTGTCATGCTGGCAATCTCCCAGAAGACATTGCTTGAGGTCATGCAGCACATCAGCATCTAGCCAGGTTTATGGTGCATCTGGTGCAATACTTGACAAAGCAAACTCTTGTAGGTAAGGGCATGCATGGTATTCGGAACCGTCTGCCATGAATGTCTTGGACCTGTCTAATAGAATAAGTCTCACTGCTACATCAGCTGCTAAGGGTGTGTCTTTGTAGATCCACAGTTACACTGCCACAGTCCCTAGTACATCTCACACTGCCACCTCAGTAGTAATTACCCCATCCAGTACATCCACTTCATATACAAACACTTTTTGCATACCACTCCACACTCACACCCACACATTCCCCTGTGAAAGATGTACATTTCTGTACTCCTTTCCTACCTGTGCAAATGATAACTGTGCCCAACATTTTTACATTCTTACTTAGGTTGCCTACATCTGAAGCACAGTGTAGCCATCCAAACCATGGTAAGCACAGGCTGGTGTTGGTTTTGTATGCATCATTTTTATTGTAGTGTATCTGCTTACCTCTTGTATACATATGCTGTAATGTTACGTGAAATCTGCTGACTCTTTGTTAGTGCCATGACATTCTATGACCACTCCATCTGGTATCTGTCTGGTATGGATATCCTTTCTGCTGGCTCTTCCTCTGAATCCTCATCTGATTTGGCTGTTTATTTAAACATTTTTTGAATCGCCATCTTGTTTTGCTTCATTATCATAGATAGTACCCTTTGTTCAGTCATCAGTGTACAGCACAACTGACTATAGTAGTTGGGCTAGTAATGTCATGTAGCTGGGTTTTCTGAACTTAACACACCATGCACTTGGCCGTTTGTTGCACAAATTCACTCAGTGCAATACAGTAAAGTTTTCTGAATTTGGCCCTGTGCTATTCCTTGTCTACAAATGAATATAGTTTTATCTTGAGGAATTAAACCCTCTGTCTTAAACCTTGGATCTCATAAGAAGATATGCTGTCCTATTTTCTGAAGTATTCAGAAACAGTATAACACTGTCTCACTACAACTGCAGTGAAACCCTCCATCAACATCTCCTCAAAACTATGACCATATGATCTGTAATAATACAGGGAAAGGAAAAAAGACATACTTGGAGTATTTTATTTTTCATTCTACAATTCAGTTTCAATGCAATAGCAATGGTTATTTTTAACTGTGGATTAATGAGTGATAAAAATACGCAGTGCTTTAATGTTTCCTAATAACTGATGCATATAATATTAATAGAGAAGATGTCAATGTTTGCATTTACTTTTCACTAATTTAGTTTACTATGGATCTGGGCCTGGTTGAGAAGCACCATGCTAGATATTAATGCATTCAGTAACAAAGGTAATACAATAAGAAGTGCAGAAATATTTATTTAGCCATAATTTCTTTCCATTCATAATAAAATGCTCTGTCTACAATTTTTAACTGTTATTTAATAAGATATAAACCTATAACTTAAGGCTGTAAAGAAATCACAATGTCAAAGCCTCTTAGAACATAATTGAAAAGATCTCAACCTTCAGCACACCAGGTAACATCTACTCCTTCTCCACTCCCATTTACTGAAACTCTACACAAATCAACCAAGGGTTTCAGGAAAAGCCTGCCTAAGCCTATAAGGCTCACTAAGTTTGCAGCCATACAGTGATATATTTTAGTCATAGGTGACTCTATAGCTAGGCATACAGAAACCACAGTTACAAGACTGGATAGAAACAGGGTGATTGCTTGTCTCTTGCCAAGTGCCAGGATCTATGATATTACCAGGGCCCCATGGTTCCTTAAACCAGATGTATATTTGTATGACCTAGTATTGGCCCATGTGGGTGTAAATGGCCTGAGGGACATGCAGAAAGACAGGATGGAACTTTCTATGCATATGTTAGAAGCAGGAAAGAAACTGGTCTTGAGCAGTATCTTGTTTTCACCGAGAACGGTGTCTAGATAACAAGACAAGATGACTGGCTTGAGTAATTGGTTAACTAGATGATGTCATTAGGGGATCCTGTATGTGTCTGCCTGGGATGAGATGGTAAAGAAGACTTCCTGTTCCACCAAGGATGTCTTACAAGTCTTAAACCATAACTAACAGATACTGCCTAAAGCCTTTGTTGCCTCTATAGTGCCTTTTTAGGCAGAGCTTTTCTACTAGACATTTCTACATAGCAAACTCAAGCTCATCGGAGAACATCATGGTGCTGCTACTAAATGTTAGGAATCTAAACAGAAAGATGCCAGAACTTGATACCCTCATACAACTTGAACAGATTCACAGCTGTGTAGTTACTGAGGCATGGTTTCACTGTGATGACAGCACTCCATTTATACCAGAGTTTAGAACTGATCATTCCATCAGCCCTTGAATAATTGTGGGGAAGTGTCTGTATTTGTCAGAAACACTTCAAATTATCCATGACTCCAACTTGGAGCTCCTGGAGATCCACATTATCCTTAACAAATTCAACTATTACTTTATTGCAAGTTGCAGATTCCTATCAATGTCCCCCAGTGTTCATGGAAATTACCTTAATACCATTGAGGGCCTAATTAGCAAACCAAATTCTTTCTCACTAGGGACTTCTATTGCACAAGTACTGGCTGGTGTATTTAAATCTCTAAAAATTAATATGCCCAGTATATCCTAGTCTTAGTTAATACTAACACACTGGAGTGAATTGTAGCACTAATCCTTTACAGGCTATAATATCAGTGGACTGGTCCTTATTAAATTAGGCCCTGCCTATAGACCATGATGCATCTTCTCATCCCTGGTTAAATATTACCACAAATTATGTGACTGCAGATTAAATGGTACCATCCCACCAACAAATGAAACCAGCTTAAGGACTTCTCCAGAGCAAATCTACTTTAACTTGGAGAAAACCTAGGTAAAATTTCCAACAATCCCCAACAAATTGAACCATCTGAGAAGGTTGCATAATCACTGTCAATTTTCACCAGTATCTAAACAGTTACATAGAAAAATCTGTATCCTTCTGCACCAAATATAATGCTAAACACAGGATAAATCTCTTTGGTGGAACTCTCATATTAATAATTTGTTTAACAAAAGAAGATACACAGTTAAAGGTTATATGAAACCCCTATACCCTACCTCAAAACCACAATGAAACATGGCAATAGAGAACTTAAAAGCACTATTACAAAATGTTAATCAGACTATAAAGTTATAGTTGCTATAGATATCAAAGGAAACTACAAATCTTTCTTCAGTTATGGCAGGAAATTAAGTGGTAATGCTCAACTCTTCTGCAATAAACCACAAATTCTAGTATGAAGGTCCTAACCTCACTCTCAACTGCTGATTCGTATATGTAACTAAATAGTAAAATCTAGCTATTATGCTATAACCTTGTTTTTATTTTCTGAACAAAAATTGTAATTGTTTTTGTCTTATTCTTGTTGAAGAAACCCATTGTTTGTATTACAAACTACCTTTGAAATTTTCATGTTAATAAACTTTGTTCTGTGGAGCTTTTCTCCCCGGGCCTCCACTTAAAACGGGCCCTTAAGCCCAGTGGGCCTTACTGGTAATCAAACTGGAATAAATAAATAAATAAATAAATAAATAGGATCTAGCCAATATATTATCAAAGAAATTTAGTGCTGACTTTACCCAACCCTCACATATTGTTGCACCCGCTATCCCTGTAAAATGAGTTTTCCCTGAAAACACCTTGGAACATGTTTAGAATCCTTGTCAAAGGATACACATAATACTTCTGAAGGACCAGACAACAAACCAGGCTGTACCCATATCAATGCCAAGTATACACTATCCAAACCACTACTTAAACTGCTCAGCCTCAGCCTATCCACAGAGATGGTGCCTGACTCCTGAAGAACAGTTATTCTGATTCCACTGTGCAGACCCAGGCAATTATAGAGCCATCAGCCTTACCAGCCTTATATGCAAAGCCATGGGGATGTATCAAAGCAGAACTAATTTAGGCACACAAGCACATTTTAACTGATCTTGACCACACAGTTTGGTTTTGCGAAGGCAAGAACTGTTTCCTGAACCTAGTAAACTTTTTTGAAATGATTAAGCAGTGGACATTGGTCACTCTGTGCATACTACTTATCTTGATATGGCCAAGGCTTTTTGACACTATCCCCCATGCTGGTATTACTGAAAAATTGGACAACCTTAGTGTAAACCCAGCCTTCTGTGTTGGATTGCAAACTGACTATCTGGCAGATCTCAAGCAGTAAAAGTTGCTGTTGCCCTCTCTGAATGTAAAATTAAAACAAGTGGAGGTACTGCAGGGATCATTGCTGGACCCTCACCTTTTTGGCATTTATTTTGCAGGCACCCAAGTCAGTAGCCCTGAAGTGTGGTTAACCACATTTGTTGATGACTGCATCTACTGATACTATACTGGAAGAATGTGCACATATTTGGTGTATTGAAACAGTATTTTAAGTTACATGCAAAGTGCACCATAGTAACATTCGGCAAAAAAGTTGTTCTACCTCATATGCTATAGATTCATATGTTCATAGGATGATACTAGGCTAGTGGCCTGGAGGCCCTTATAAGCCTAGCCAAGAATTTTGCCCATGTTCCCACAAAGTCAGCACCTGCTTCTCCTGTCCAGCAGGGACACAGGTGGGATCCTAGGGGTGTATTTTCTGTTTCCCATCCAGTCATCCAGGTTCCTCTTAAAGAGGGCTACAGAGGTACACTGCTTAACATGGAAATGGAGTCTATTCCACAGAAGGGGGTGTCTCTGGGACACAAATCTATCTGGTCAACAAATTCTATTAATGTCACAGACCGGGTTGAGGCCTTGCATGTGGGATGACTGAGTGGATTTTGACTTATGGATATGCAGCGGCTCCATCAAGTCTGGGTCTGAGATGGCCTTGTCTGTATGATACTGAGTAGAGGGACAGGACGTTTAGCCTATCTGTATAGGACAGGTGTTTGAGACCCTAGAATTTCCTGGTCAGGAACCTCTGTGGTTTCTCCAAATGCTGCATGTGCTTGGCAAGGTCCATGCCGAGAGGGCACTGTACTCGATAATGGGCCCGACAGGGGAGGATTACAGGGATATTATGACCTCCTTGTTCCTGGATGAATTACTCTTCCTTATGAGGTGGGCCATGCATAAAGCCTTCCATACAATGAAGGATAAGTGGTGATCAAAACTCAGGTTAATAGCAACCTGGGTGCCCATGTCCCTCACAACTGCATGTGTGCTTAGAACATTGTTTTTAATGTGATAATTAGTGGGGATGCCATTTTACCCAAAGGGAATATTGATGCATTTCTTGGCATTAGTTTGGGTAAGGTCCTCTTGGAGGATGTTCACATCACTAGGGGAATTTAAGACAGTACCCAGCTTGCAGTCATTTGCAAACTTAGTCAGCCACAGACCACTGGTTTTGGCTTGCACCTCAGAAAAGTATATCCCAAACAGTAGAGGTCTGAAGACTGATCTTTGGGGTACACCGCTCGTTACAGTTCTACTACTAGAGATGGCTTCCCCTATTTTGACTGAGTGATTTCTATCAATGTGCCAGTTAGCTACCCATGTGGTAATATACAGGTTGATGCCTAGCTGGGAGAGTTTATCTATTATGCCTGAGTGGGGAATAGTGTCAAAGACTTTGGCTAGGTCAAGGTAGGTGGTGTGCACTGTCTTCCCCTCATCCATGGCTTTGGTAACTGTTTCAAAAAAGTTGACCAAGTTTAATCGGCATGATCTCCCTTTGACAAAACCAAACTGTATGGGGTCAAGCAACTGGAGGTTGCCAATGTCTTTGTTTATAAGGTCCATGATAATTCGTTCCATGGCCTTGCAGATCAGGTTAGTTGGGCTGAAGGGCTTATAATTGCCTGAGTCAGTGGACACTCCACCTTTGTGTAGAGAGATGAGAGTGGCTGTCCTCCATTCAGCTGGGATGAAATCAGTGCTCAGGCTTTGGTTGAAAAGAGTACCTAATGGAACCGAGAGCTCATGCCTGAGTTCATGTAGGATGCAGCCATGGATGTTGTCGGGTCCCATGGAGACTGTTATTTTTTTGCCTTTGAAAAGGCATTAAATTCCTACTCCCTGATGATGAGGGGGGGGCAGGTGCTGGGGATGTCCTAGTTTACTGATGGGGGGACAGGGAGGTGAAGTTTTCACTGAACCTGTCTGCCAGCAGGTTGGCTATATCTACAGCATTTGTGTATGTGGTGCTCTTGACCAGCAGTTCAGAGCAGATTTAGGTGTTACCTTTGAGATTGCGAATGTATGTGAAGAAGGCCTTGTGACTGTCCTTAGTGGATGTGGCCAACTTGGACTCGAAGTTAGCCTTAGAGGATTTCACCATTGACCTTATTTGCTTGTGCAGACAAAGAAGAGATTGCTTCAACTGTAGCACCTGCTACTTCTTGGTCCTGAACAGCAATTTTTCCTATTATTATAGAGATTGTTTATTGCTGCTGTCCATCAGACAGGTTTACTCTTCCTTGAGGAAGATGATTTGGTCCTGAGAGGTATTGCTGAGTCTATACGGCTATGTAGGTGCTCATATAGTTTTTTGGTTTAGGTCTGGACATTAGAAAGAGATGGAAAAACTGCTTAAATGGCCAAACAACTACAATTTCTGGGCCAAAATCCACTCTTCCCATGGTAGATAGGCTACCTAGTGCTTAACACTCCCACTGATAAGCTAGAAGGCTTCCCTCCAGCATATAAAGGCTTGGGGTGCTCAGAAGTTTACCAACAGTCCTGGATACAGCAAGTCTGTATCCGGACTAGACTAGTTACAGGAAAGGCAGGAAACTAGCTTAGAATTTATTTATTTATTTTTTTACAGAAAAGCAGCTAAAACAGCAGTAAATACAATTCAAATTGCAGTGCAGGCTAGCACACTTGAGTGTGTAGCGATATTACGGCAAATACAGTTTAAATAAATGCAATTAAATTAACAAATGAAAAACAAGTGCAGAAGGCAGTAAATTAGAAGGCTACTAATAAGCAGTAATAAGTGCAGAGTAAGAGCAAATGAACCGATAGCACACAGAACAGCAACTAAGACAGTTACAGTAAGAGCAGCTGAATAAAATATGTATATATATTATGTATTTATTTATTTTTTTTAGGGGGGGAACAGAGCAGGATTAAAAGGCTACAGGGGTTGTCCTTCCCAAATGCTCTCTTTGTACACTGTAGCAGTGCCTGAAATCAGAATATGATCTCACTGCACTCAGTTGAGTAAGCAAATGAGATGGGCCCAGAAGGAGTATCAAAATACAAATTTACAAGGGTGGTGGGCAATTTCAAAGCCACCAACATTAACACCAGAACAAGAACAGGGAAGGTGAGTGGGGAACTAACTGTAGAGACACAGCCACAACTTTCAGTTGAGTTAATACTCAGTGAGAAACACAAATAAATAAATTAAATGCAGAACTATATGATAAAGAGTAGATAAAAGTGTACTTAAATTCACTTATACGTCCAGTTGATTTCAGGTAGATCTTAGCCGGAGCAAAGCTCAGATATAAAGCAGAGATAACCCAAAATGAACCACTTATATAAGGCAGAACAGACTATCACACAACAACCCCCCACTGCTATGACTCTGACATATTCCATGTTGGTATGAACAACTTGAGACGTACTTCTCTGGACAATATGAATAGAGGCATGATTGAGTTCGCTAAATATGTGTCCTAGGCAGGTATGTCCCTAGCCTTAAGCAGCATCCTACCATCACCCAGAATGATGCCTCAATACAAACAAAAAATGATTGACTTAAACAATTAGGTTAGTTTCTGGTGTCATTCCAAGGGGATCTAGTACCTGACAGCCTGGGAAGACATGATTGACAGACCACGATGCTTTGCCAGAGATGGCCTTCATCTGTCTTCCTTGGGCTTCAGGCTTCTGGGAAAGGCTCTTGCCTCCCACATATTGCCTTTTTTAGGCAAAGTCATGAGCACAAAATTACGAACATGAAAAATTCTTCTAAATGAAATTTAAAGGTCGTGCTGCTAAACGCTTGGAGTCATAGCATGAACCTGCACTCACTGCAAGCATTCCTTGCCCTGGAGGATGCTGAGATTTGTGCAGCTACTGAAACCTGGTTCAAAGATGTAGAGAGCACCCCACTCTTACAAAGTTATTCATCCTAATGTACTTTTAGACCCCAAATGGAGGGCGACAAAGCCAAAGGAGGTAGAGTTTTAATATTTATGAAAGACATTCACACCTCCAGACTGTTCCAATGGTATGATGCATAGGAGGCACTCCAAATGTAGTTAACTGTTGATGAAACACCTATTCAAATCATAGCTAGCTACAGACCCCCAGCCATGACTCAGGACACCCACTTTACCTATCTGGAGTTACTTGAATCTATCAAGATTCAACCCTCTACTCTGATCCTGGGTGACTTTAACTACCCAACCAAGAGTGAAAGACCTATTCTAGCCCAAACATGAATGCCCAGAGACTTCTTGATTTCTTCAATGCCAATGCATTGGATCAGCTGGTCGACAGCCACCTGAGAGGTTAAAATATCCTGGACCTGGTACAAACCAACATGAGTAGCCACTGTACCACCCCTACAGCATCATACTTCTTGGAAAGATCCAACCCTAAAGCAATAATTTTCAAAGTCACCATCTCCCTTGCACTCCCACCCTTGTCAGGGTCAAACAAAAAAACTCTTCCAAAGCTGACTACAATTTCCTAAGAGCAGGTATAAGCAGCTTCACAGCCAGCATCCCTTTAATTTCTATCTCTTTCATTTCCCTGCTATAAAAACTACGTTTGCACAGTTTTGTGCACCTGGCAGCGCCGGGTAGCTAGGGTTAAATTATTCCTGGCTCCACTAAGTCTCCTCTTCAGTTTTTCCCTTGAAACTAGTCTAACTCTTAACCTAAGCACTCAAAAAGCATCCTACAGCCCAGCACTTGCTCAGACCTAATAGCACACACTAATATACCCTGACACTTGATTGTCAGCAAGGCAAGGCTCTTTATTCACCCCTCACCAACCAAGCAACTAAGCAGCTCACCCTACTATTCAGGCATGACCAAAGGGCAATTTCAGGTGTACTCTCCAGTCCAGCTGGTGAATCTGGGTATCCTGAGGCAATGTTACAACTGCCTCATGTACACAGACAGCCCTCTCCTCCTACCACAAAACACTAACATATGCGAGAGATGCAATTATACAGCCAAACGAGAGGCTAAGCTGTCTCCACCCAAGACTGGAACAGACAGTCAAGAGGAGAAGGTAAGCACTTGCACCACACCTCCAGTCACACACAGACCTACTAAACTAGCACTGGCAAAACATACACATAAATACACAAAATCATACTCGGAGGCTCTAAATAAAAACCTGCAAAAGCATCAGAGACTTCCAAAGCAGACACCCAAACAACCTGCACCTCCTGTCACAAACCAGGCAACACATAAAACACAAAATCAGTGTGCCGCACAATCACAGCCCTTAAGGCAAAATAACATACCTAACACACTAGTAATAGGTGACTCTATAGTCAGGTACACTGATGTCCCACTCACTAGGATTGACAAGCAGAAGGTTACTGTTAGCTGCCTGTCGGGAGCCAGAATGCGCCACATAACACAAACACTCAGGTCACTCCAGAACAAGTACAAATATGACTCTGTCATTGTTCATGTTGGTGTGAATGACCTGAGATGTACCTTCCTGGACTACATGAAAAGAGACATGGAAGAGCTCTCTGATCATGTAGCCCAGGCTGGTATGACCCTGACCCGGAGTGGCATCCTGCCCTCACCAAGAATGATACCTCAGTATAAAGAGAAAATGATCAATTTCAACAATTGGCTAAGCTTCTGGTGTCATTCAAAGGAGATCCAGTGTCTGTCAGCCTGGGATGACATGCTCGACAAGCCACTTTGCTTCACAAGAGATGGCTTGCACCTGTCACCCTAGGCTTTTGAATACTGGCCAAGGCTCTTGCTGCGCCATAGTGCCTTTTTTAGGCAAGGCTCAAACGTCAAACCCATCTCTGTAAACAGCACAATTAACAAAAAACTGAGGGTTATACTACTCAATGCTAGGAGATTAAATCTCAAAATGCACGTGCTCAAAGCACTCCTCAGTATGGAGAACATCAACATCTGTGCAGTAACTGAAACCTGGTTCAAGGCTCCAGAGATCACCCCAGAACTACTGGGCTACAACTCGTAACACACGTTTCGGCCACAGAACATGGACTGAAACACAAAAGGAGGGCGTGTATCCGTATTCATCATGGATACCTACACCTCCAGGTTAGTGGCACAGCATGATACCTCTGAGATCATCCATGTGCAACTAACATCGGGCAAATTTGCAATGCAAATTGTGGCCTGCTACAGATCACCCTCCATGATCCAGGACCACCACTCCACCTTTCTGGAGACACTGGAAAACATGAAGCTTCTACCGAACACCCTGATATTGAGCAATTTCAATTATCCTACCATTAACTGGGAAAACTACTCGAGTACAAACTCCCAGGCCCAGCACTTCCTGGAATTCATCAACTCAAATGCCCTGGATCAGCTGGTAAACTCCCCTAACAGAGGTGAAAACATATTTGACCTGGTCATCACAAACATGGGCGACAGGTGTTCCACACCGGAGGTCAACCCATCACTGGTTAGATCAAACCATAATAATCCCTCTGGATGTCCACACCCCCAACTAAGGAAACCACAGTAAAAAACTTTTCTAAAGCAAACTTCACCTTACTTAAGACAGAGGTGGTAAGTTTCACAGCCCCCACGCTAAAGGATAACGCTGCCCAAGATGCAGAAACCTTTACAAATGCATTCTATGAGCACCTACAAGGATGCATGGATCGTGCCATCCCTAGCAAAACCAAGACTCACTCCTCTAAGAGAAGGAAACCAGTCTAGTGGACCGCTGCCATAAATAGGCTATACAATAGAAGGAGGAAACTAGTTCAGAAAAAAAGCAAATCCCAAGAAGGAAAGACATCCCTCATCAGTATCAGTAAGAAACTATGGTCCCTCATAAAATCACCCAAGGCTAACTTCAAAAGAAAAATAGCCAAGGATTCAAAAGATAACCACAAAGCCTTCTTTAGCTATGTTAAGAATCTAAGTGGCAACTCGCAGATATGCACTAAACTAGTGCAAAATAGCACAAAATATACTGAACCTACTGATGTTGCCAACATCCTTGCAGATAGATTCAGTGCAAACTTCACCACCCTCTCACCCCCAAAAGGGCCCACAACAATACCGGAAAAGTGTAGTGTCACAGAAATCACAGACGCACAGGTGAAAATAGCCCTTTCAAAAGCCAAAAACACAGCGTCACTGGGGCCAGATGGTGTCCCAGGCTGCATCTTGCAGGAACTACAGAACAAACTAACCCCTCACCTAAAGATGCTATTCAGTCTCAGCCTCTCCAGAGGCTACATGCCCATAGAATGGTGCACAGCAACGGTTATTCCACTCCACAAAGGAGGGGCCATAACTGACCCTGGTAACTATCGCCCCATAAGCCTGACTAGCCTGGTCTGCAAGGCTATGGAGCGCATCATCATGGAACTCATTAACAAAGACATTGGGAATCTACAAACACTTGACCTGACCCAGTTCGGCTTTGTTAGGGGCAGATAATGCCTACTAAACCTGGTTGACTTCTTCGAGACAGTCACCAAGGCCATAGACAAGGGAAAGGTTATTCACACAGCCTACCTTGACCTCGCCAAGGCTTTCAACACCATTCCCCACTCGGGTATTACAGAAAAACTCACCAGCCTGAACATAAACCCTATGTCATGAGATGGGTTGCCAACTGGCTTACAGACAGAACTCACACAGTAAGAATTGCAGGCTCCAGGTCCGGCTTTAAACCAGTCACAAGTGGTGTCCCACAAGGCTCGGTCCTGGGACCCCTACTGTTCATCATATACTTCTCAGAAGTACAGGCAAACACAGGAGGACTATGGCTAACCAAGTTCGCCGATGACTGCAAACTGGGAGCCATAATTGACTCTCCGGCTGACACGGACATCGTCCAACAGGGCCTTACTGAGATGGACACCTGGTGTGAAAGTCATGGCCTCAAGCTAAATGCCAAAAAATCATAGTCATCCCATTTGGGAAAAACAAAACACCCACGAATTACCACATAGGTGGCAGCCCCCTTAATACAGAAGAGGTAATAAGCGATCTGGGAACCCAGGTAGATAGCAATCTCTCCTTTGACAATCATATTGCCAGAGTAGTTAGGAAATCCTTCTATGTGGCCCATCTAATTACTAAAGGGTTTGCATCTAGAAATAAAGAGGTTATAATGCCCCTCTACTCGTCACTCATCAGACCCATCATAGAGTACAATGCCCCATTTAGGATGTACCTCACAAGACACTTGCAACAGCTGGAGAGACTACAAAAGCTGGAGAGACCACAAAAGTACCTTACCAAGAGGATTACTGGCCTCAAACATATGTCCTATGCAGCCTGACTGAAAAAAACTCCAGCTGTACTCAGTGGCATATCGCTTACTCAGAGGTGATCTCTGTCTGACTTACAAAGCCATGTCCAACTCAGAATTGATGGACATGCTCCACCTAAAGAAATCCAAGTCACTGCGAGCCACGCGTTCTAGTGAGCTAAACCTCACCACAACAATAAATAGAACATGCTGGAGGGATAGATTCCTGTCACAGAGACTTCCCATACTTTGGAACAAAATTCCAAACTACATTAGGCAGAGCCCCCTCACTAACACTCTTCAAGAGAAACCTTGACAAGTGGATGGGTAACAGAAAATACACTCCTGGGATCACTTCATTGGCTCTGCTTGACAGAGGATCAGTTAATCAATCAATCAATGGGGCAGCAATATCCGACACACTCTGGCTAGGCTTATAAATGCCCTCGGGCAGATAGCCTAGTACCTACCTATGAACCTATGAACAGTACCTGTTGTTAAGAGACTTGAGTGCTTGCGTGATATGGCAGATTCTAGCACCTGACAAGCAACTTACCGTGACTTTCTCCTTGTCTAGCTTCGTGAGCAGCACATCTGTGTGTCTCACAATAGAGTCTCCTATGATTAGCATGTTGGGTTTGTGGCTGGGCCTTAGAGGCTGTGAAACATAGACATGTGTACTATGTGTGGTGCTTGGTGCTGTGGGTTATGATGTGCGTGTGTGTTTTTGCTTCAAAGATCTCTTTTGTTTAGGTATGTACAGAACCTTTTCATATGTCAGAGTGTATTGTAGAGGTGCGGGTGGTGATAGAGGTGTGGCATTTGTCATGTTTGTGCAGATAACCTTCTTAGTGCCAGATGTACTGGCTTGTGACTGAGACAGCAAGGATTCTAGGTTCTTAATGTAATTGCATCTCTCACATATTGTGTTCCCAGGTGGTAGTAGTAGAGGGTTGACTGTGTACATAAGGCAGTTGCTACACGATCTTAGTATGCCCATATCAACCAAACTAGCAGGAGAAACCATAGGAAATTGTCTGTCCATGATTGTCAGAATCTGTGGAGGAGAGGTCAGGTATGGTACAGTGGGGACTATCTGAGGAGAGTACCTATAGGTGTGAGTAGGGCTGGATAAAATCAATGCAGTAGCTGCAAGCGAGGGCCTCACTTACACAGTAGTGCTGGTAAGGGAAAAATGCATTTGAGATACCTTGCAAAGGGTTAAAACAGCACAGTGGCATTGCACGACATGCAACAAGCACAAACCCTCGCAAATGCAGGATTTAAATACCACAAAAACTAAATTAAAATAGAAACACTGGACTTGACCAATCAGCCATTGACCCTAAGTCCTTTGCTAAAGACCCTACACCAGACCAGTTCCAACCAGTTCACTTACTCCCACTAAGTGCAGGCAGGCCGTGGCCAACACAAGATGGCATAGCATGAACACAGGAATCACACAGAGAGATCTAGATATAGCAAAACCTGTAACCTGACTATGCTAAAGATATTTAAATTCTGTTTAGGTCAATTTAGCACAGGAGAACAGAAACACACTTAAATATAACAGTAGCAGACAAGAGCAAACTGATTTAAACAGTGGAGGTGCTGCGGTAGCATCGCCTCACAGTTAGACATTGCCCGTTCGATTCTCAGTTAGAGCGTCTTCTGTGTGGCGACATGCGTGAACGGGTGTTCCTTCGTTGAAGGTTGTGCGTTAGGCCCGGCAAGCCAGCATGTAAAACTCTACTGCCAATCATTAGCGGACCGGAGTTCCGCTGTGGCGACCCCTAACTGGGAAAAGCCGAAAGACACAAACAAACAAACTAATAAAAAATCTCAAAACTGAGCCCTGTTCCAGCAACCTTCAATCAGATGAATTCTAACAGCACACTCCTGCCGTTAGGGTACATGGGAACCCTCTCCAAAAAAAGATGGCCGGATTAATGCTCAAGTTATACAAACAGAGCCAGATTCAGCAAGTCTGAATATAGTATATGCTACAGCAAACAAGGGGCACCAATTTCAGAAAGAAGCAGTTCAAATAAGCAGGCACAATAAGCCTTCAACCAACAAATCACTGCTCAGAAGGGCAGAATCTACCCTGTTCTCCCACAAGAGTATAGACCACAAACCTTCTTAATTTAAAATAACTGGCCTGAAGCCCAAGTGCTTAAACCAGAACTAAGACACTTTTCGAATAACAGACACACTAACCTTCAACCAGCAATTCCCAACTTAAAAGGATGTAAGCTACCTTTTCTGCCACAAGAGTGTAGACCACAAACCTTCCTAATATAAAACAACTGGCCTAGTGCTTAATTTAATCAGGCTACTAACAAACAGTAATAAATGCAGCAGAATAAATGCAACTACATATTTTTAAGAAAAAGCAGCAAAATCAAAATAAAGTAATAAAGTAGAAAGCAACATAAATGCAGTGAAAGCAGATGAATAAAGTGTATTTTTTTCTTTCTAAGGTTAAGTGGGAAGGGATGAAACATGATAATTCAAGGCTGAAAAACTAAAGGGCTGGGTGGGCAACTCAGAAGCCACCAAATTCAAGAACACAACAAGAACTGGGTAGGTGGGAGGATGAAAAATGCAGCCACAGATCAGCAATATTCACAGCAAACAGGAGGCACACAAACATGTCAGCTAAATACAGATGTTTTTAAATATAAGAGCAATGCTGTTTCTCAGCTCCTCCCACTAATTAACGGAAGCTATTCACAGTTTGCAAAGGAATTCTTTTGAAACTTTCTTTAACTGACCCTAGCCAAGAATTCTTAAAACTCCAACAGAACAGAACAGAAAACTTAAAGCAGATGTAATTCTAGAATAAGATACAAAATAAAAGTGATCAATCCTTAAATGAAGAGCTACAAATCAAAATAAAATGCAGCCACAGATAAAAATTCAGATCAAACAGGAGGCACACAAATACTACAGCTAAATAAAGATATTTCTAAATATAAGAGCAATGCTGTTTCTCAGCTCTTCCCACTAATTAACTGAATCTATTCATAGTTTGCAAAGGAATTGTTTGGTAACTTTAATTGACTCTAGCCAAGAACTCTTAAAACTCCAACAAAACAGAAAACTTAAAACAAAGCAGATGTAATTCTAGAATAATATACAAAATAAAACTGATCAAACCTTAAATGAAGACATTAAAATCAAAATAAAATGCAGCCACAGATCAGCAATATTCAGAGCAAACAGGAGGTACACAAACTGGCCAGCTTTCAAAAGTTCAGACTCCCCTCTTTCTCTTTTTCTGTGACAGTTGATTGGCTGAGCATATCCTTAAGAGAGAAGCATTCAGATATCACAGGAAGTGAGTGTCAGGCTTTTCACTTCCACAAAGATCATGAGGAAAGTACCTTAAGCCAGAATCATCTAACAAGATTAAATTCAAAGCCAATTGTAATAACATATAAAAGCAAATCCAACAACAACTGAATCAAAGAGTTTGAAATCCACCTCATCTATGTACTACTGAGGAACAGTGAGTGGATGCTACCACTGTGGCAGTGAGGTCCTTGAACATCTACTGCAACAGGTAAGACAGACTTAGGCAACTGTACTATGTTCAGCATTCCCACTGCCTCAGTGGAACTGAGTAGATTCCCAAAGCTTATATTACTTGGTAGATGGAAAGGTAAGGATCCAGGAGCCCAGTGATGATGGTTTTATCAAAACCTGATCTGGACCTTGAAAATAAATACAGTTTGTAATGCTTTGTGAAGGTTTGAACAGACAGCCAGGCTGCTGCCTTTAGAATGCTTCTACAGTCCAGTCTTTTCCAATATGTATCAAAGAGGGTAATATCCTAGTCAAGTGAACCTTTACCTTGTCTGGAAGAGATTTACCATGGAGGGAGTATAGCAGAGGACAAGCATCATACAGTAGTTTGCTTAGAGACAGATTGACCTTTCATAGACCCACTATAGGAGATAAACAGCTGTTCAGCATTCCTAAAGAGCTTTGTTCTGTCAAGATAATACCTAAACTGTGTGTGCACATCCATGGTATGGAGAATATTTTTTCCCCTTGTTTTTTTGGATCAGAATAGAATATTGGTAGATTAATGGCTTGATTGAAATCAACATATCTGAGCAGGAAGACAGACAAATCATCACTGGATCCTGTGCAGTCACTTTCTTCTTCTGTGGATGGTAGAAAAAGACTGAACATTCTCTTCCTATCACAAATGAAGTCTTCTCTCTCTCAGGGCATGCTTAGCCAATCAGCTGTCACAGAAAGAGAGAGTGAGGGGAGTCTGAGAATTTGGAAACTGGCAGTACTGGGTTGACTTGGCAGATAACCCAAAATGCCACTGAGGCACTGGGAAAGATGAACATTTAATGTCTCTCAGTCACTCTGTATGGTTGCATGTGTGTGTGTGTGTGTGTGTGTGTGTGTGTGTGTGTGTGTGTGTGTGTGTGTGTGTGTGTGTGTGTGTGTGTGCGCGCATATATATATATATATATATATATATATATATATATATATATATATATATATATATATATATATATATATATATATATATGTATATATATATATATATATATATATATATATATATATATATATATATATATATATACATATATATATATATATATATATATATATATATATATATATATATATATATATATATATATATATATATATATATATATATATATATATATATATATATATGTATATACATATATATATATATATATATATGTGTATATATATGTATATATATATATATATATATATATATATATAAAAGAAAACAACTCCATACATCAGATAAGTAAGAGTTATGTACTTACCATAACTTGGCAGCTGTGTTATCCTATGTCACTATTCATCACTCACGTGTCTTGGATCTGACATCAGATTCGAGCGGGCACTTTACAGACAGCTTCAAGGCTCAAGCTGCTCTCACTTCCATGATCCCTTGCTGCCCTCTAACCCCTCAGATTGAGTTTGCCCTTCACTAGAAAGCAGCTAAGGAAGAACTTGACCACAAACCAGAACATATCCGCATCCTCTAGATCCTACAGGACAGGGGACGGAAGGAGGGATAGTGATGAATAGTGACACAGGATAACACAGATGCCAAGTTATGGTAAGTACATAACTCTTAATCTGATGTTATCCATGTCACTATTCCACACTCTTGAGTCAGAGTCCCCAGCTACCCTAAATCCTGGGTGGCCTCATGAAAGAACATGCCAAAGAACTGTGGAGCCAAAGGAAGCCCTATTCCTGAATACAATATCAAGCTTGTAGTGGCTAACAAAAGTATGAGGGAAGACAAGGTAGCTGCCACACAAATATCATCTATGGAATGATGGCTAAGAAAAGCAGCTGACATAGCCATTGATCTATTGGAATGAGCTCTAATAGGTCCAGCCAAAGACCGACCTTTAGATGAATAAACATAGGAATTGAACAATGAAATTTAATGAGAGATAGTTACCTTGGACATAGACTGACCTTTCCTGATGAGAGAAAAAGGCACAAAAAAATGTTTAGACTTGCGGAAGTTCTTCATCCTATCTAGATAAAAATGCAGTTGTCTATGCACATCCAGCATATGCAAAAGATTTATTTATTTTATTTATTTATTTTACATTTGTTGACTGGGATTGTCCGACTGGATACGTGTCCATTTTTAGTGGAGGCCCAGGGAGAAAAGCTCCAAACTTACAAACAGATAAATACAAGCAAGTTACAATGTATGCACAAACATATTGTATTAACACACGAGTTACAGTCTCAAATTTTAAGCCTATGAAGAATACAGTTTATATTCAGAAATATAGACAAATATGTTACAGTTTCTCTTATCAAACCACTAGGTGCAGCTATATACAGAGTTTCTGCAGAGATGTTACAGATTCTCTTTTTAAACCTTTTAGTGTAAGAGGTTAGTCGCTGTAAATAGAAAATTGCAGGGATATGGAAGTAGATGAGGTTTTAGTCAGGGCAAGGACATAACCAGTGAGTTTTAAAACACTGGGCTAGATTTTTTTTAACTGATTAAGGGAGAAGTTTAGAGTAAGGTCAGATGGGAGCGAATTTCAGGTTTTGCCTACTGAATTTGCAAACAAAGATTCTCCAGATAGGTCGTTAGCTTGAACCAAAAGTTTTGTAGTGGAACAAAGTGGCCTAGCGTTTTTGTAGGGATGGATAATGTTTTTATGGGAGGGAGTTTTTTCTGGATGATTAATAAACTTGAATGCTACAGTAAGTTGATTATATTGAGTTAGCCTGGAGAGTTCTAGTCATCCTAAGAGGTTTAGGTTTTGACAATGGTGTGTCCTGTAGGGAGATCCTGTGGCAAACCTGACAATTTGATTGTAGCAGCAAGAGAGTTTGCTGAGATCAGTTTTGTTCAAGTTAGTGAGTATTGGTGAGGCATAGAGTAGAGTTGAAAGCAGATGGGTATGGGCAATGGCAGTCCTAGCTAGAGGGGTGAGAAAAGGTTTGTTTTTGTATAAGGAGCCAAGTTTTTTATTAACGGTTTTAATAATTTGGTTTACGTGCATATCATATTTCAGGTTGTTGTCTACTATACCACCCAGGAGTTTGGTATACATATCTGGTGAGATTATGGTCCCATTGTTAGATGTTATAGTAAACAAAGGTTGAGAGGATTTGCAAGTAGGGGGGAAGAGTAATGGCTTTGTTTTATTAGGGTTTAATATCAGTTGTTGATTAGAGATCCAGTTTTCCACTGTATTAAAGCTTTTCTGGGGTAAACTAAGGAGATCTATAGGGTTAGAGGCTGAGCAAATCAGGGTGGAGTCATCAGCATATTGTATAAAGATTGCATCTGGGATTAAAGTGTGGAGGTCATTGATAAAGAGGGAGAAAAGAAGGAGACCTAATATGGAGCCTTGGGGGACACCAAGGGTAATGGGGAGAAGGGTGGAGAGTTTGTCCTGCCAAAAGACAGCCTGCTGTCTTCCACTAAGATAAGATTGAAACCACTGTATGGCATGGTTGTTTAGGGATATTTTATTTAGGGTAAGTAAGAGTAGCTGGTGGTTAACCATGTCGAAGGCCTTGGAAAGATCAAGAAACAGGGCAGAAGATAGTTTGTTGTTGTTACAGTTGGAATTTATGACATTAGAAAAGGAGAGGAGGGCTGAGGTGGTACTGTGCTGTGGTCTAAATCCATGCTGGGAGTTGGCCAGAAGATTATGTTGAATAAGGTAGTGTAAGAGTTGTTTATGGATACACTTTTCCATAATTTTAGCTAGAGGGGAAAGGATAGCTATTGATCTATAGTTTGCAGCTCAATAGAACTCCCTCCTTTGTGGAGTGGTATGACTTGTGATATTTTCCAGATAGAGGGGATAGAGGCTTCAGTTATGGTTCTGTTTATCAAAATAGAGACAGGGTATGCTATGACATCAGCAGCTTGTTGCAGGTAGTCTGCAGGGAGGAGGTCATCTGAAAGGGTGATTGGTTTCAGTTTTTTAATTAGTGCTCTAATGAGTGAAGTCAGAACTTTTTGGAAGCTAAAGGAGAGAATGTCACTGGGTTTAGGGATTTCAGCATTAAGACAAGTGGGTTTAAGTTTGCTAGCAAGGGCCTGGATGGTTTCTGTAAAGAAACTGTTGAAGGTGTTGGCAATGGACTCTGATGATTTTTGGGTTGGGGCTGAGGGGGTTGGAGTTGTGGATTGCCCTGGGTGGAGGACTTTGTTAATACCTGCCCAGAACTTCTGTGGCTTGTTGTGGTGTTTCTGATGTAGATGGCAAAAATAGTTTTTTTTTGCCTAGTAATATGGATGTTTTTTGTATAATTCCTATATTGTCAAAATTTGAGTTGATCTTGTGGGGCTTTAAAGGAGCACCAGGTGTTCCAGACATTATTCCTTTGGGTGATTTTTAGTTTGGTTTCTTTAGTGAGCCAGGGGAAACATTTGTTTTAATTCTAATAGAGCATGCAGGTGCATGGTTGTCAAGGATGTCCAGGAATGCGTTATTAATGTGTGTTACTGCCTCATGTAGTGGTAGTTGTTTTAGAATTGACCAATTGCATAATTTAAGTTCTTCTAAGAATTTATTAAGGTTGAAGTTTTTGTTATTTTTTATTGTTTTATAAGTGGGTAGATGTAGACATTCAACATTATGCCTAATAGTATACATTAAGAAATTATCACTTAGATCTCCAGGGAGAGTACCTGATTTGTACATGTGATGGGGGCTATTAATTAGTATCCAGTCTAGGATACTTTCTTTATTGTTAGACTTGCTGATCCTAGTAGGGGAGGTTATAGTTTGTTTAAAACCATGTAGGTTTACGTGGGTGGTTGGGTTCCAGGTGTTCCAATCTATATTGAGGTCCCCTAGAACAATGGCCTCTTGGGGGTAGGCATTGGATAGCCAGTAGAGGATGTCTTCTAGGGTCCCTGAGTTATTACCTGGAGAATATAGACACATACTATGTTTATACATTTGTTTTTATTTATTTGTAGTTTGGAAATCATAATTTCTGCTTTGTTAAATATAGGTGGTTGAAGGTTGTCTAGAGTAACATTTGGGGTGGCTTTATAAAGAACAGCAACCCTTCCCCCTTTCCTGGTTGTACGATCTAGCCTGAGTATATTATACCCTATAGGTAGAATTTCATTATCTGGCGTAGTTGGTTTTAACCATGTTTTGGTGAGACAAAGTATATCAGGGGAGTAGGTTGTCAGGAGGACATGGAGGTTGTGGACCTTATTGTTGATGCTTCTAATGTTTAAGTGGCAGGTCAATAGTGGGTTGGAGGGTCTATTTAGGCTTTGTCTTATGTTTGGGCTGTTATGATTAGAGTTAGTGTTGTCTGGGGATGGTGGCCCAGGGTTGGGGTGGATATCCCCATCAATAGCAAGGGTATGGGGCAAACGAGCTATGAGCTTTAGAAATCAGTTTTGGTAGTATTTAGTTTTGGTGTTAACATATCTAGGTATAACAGGGTGGGTGTTAGCAGGGGTAAAAGAGTTGGTGTCGATGAACATGAATGAGTGGGCAGAATAGTTTGAGAGGATTGGAGTGGTAGCAAGGAATGGGATGGTTGAATCCTATATGGGATTGGTTATCATAGATGTTGAGAGAATATAGGGTGATTAGTAAAGGTAGGGTGTAGAGTAGAGGTGGTATTTTAGAAGACTTAGTAAGCATTAGAGACATAATGGGGGAATATACTCCTGGTAAGTAGGCAACCTAGGTGTAATAGTAGGTGGGGAGATAGTGGAAGTGGTGGGTTATAAATTAATTCCTGTTAATGGTTGGCGAAGGAGGGGGGTGTGGCTGAGGGGTTATAAATTTAGAGGTACTGGGGGCGGGTGGAATAGGGGGTAGAGAGGAAGCAAGGCGAGCCCAGAGGGTGAGTGGAGCAGGGTTTAACCACACCAGAGGAATCCTCAGAACCTGTAATTAAAGTAAGAGGCTTTTTTCTTGTTTTCTTACTCGCTTTAAATTCTAATCTATGTTCTGTTTTTAAACACAAACAGCAACTTTAACAGTACAATTTGGTGGAACTTGCTTTTTTCTTGCTTTTTACTTGCTTTAAATTCTAATCTATGTTCTGTGTTTAAACACAGAAAGCACATTTAACAGTACAATGTGGTGGAACTTTTTAGCATTAGGAACCTTATTTATGGGCTGGGAAGTTTGGTGCTTTTGAGCCAGTATGGCTGAATTAAACAGTTTAAGCAGAAAGACTTTAGAAAAAATAGTAATCTTAGTTAAGTTTGTTATTGAGGGTAGACCAGTGTGGCTATCCATTTTTTTTTAAATGCCCAACTGGATGCAGTCCTTCTAACTGTGCGAGCCTTTCATGGTGGGAGCCATGAGAAGAGATAATACCTTAGTTAAGTTTGTTATTGAGGGTAGACCAGTGTGACTATCCATTTTTTTTAAATGCTCAACTGGATGCAGTCCTTCTAACTGTGTGAGCCTTTCAGGGTGGGAGGCATGAGAAGAGATAATACCAAGTTTACAGCAGGACAGCCATCTGGGTCATGATAACTGGGTATTCCCCTTTACTGGGAAAGTTGGAGAAGAAGGCTGGCAATTGGATTAACTGGTTCAGGTTCACTTCTATTACAACCTTAGGCAGGAAAGATGGATTAGTCCTAAGGGCCACCCTATCTTTATGAAAGACAGTAAAATAGAAAGAGCCTGCAGCTCCAAAACTCTTCTGGCTGTAGTTACTGCTACAAGAAATGCAGTCTTTCATAACAAAACTTGATATCACATGTGGCAGCAGGCTCAAATGGTCCCTGTGTGAGAGACTGCAGCAAAAAGGTAAGATCCCAAGAAAGAAAATGGGTCCTTCACCAGGGGTCTAAGTAGAACCACGCCTTTTAGAAAAGCTTTACACAATCAAGAGGAAAAGGCCATTTCCTCAGCACATGGAAGTTAGAGATAGCCACCAAATGAACATTGATAGTCAAAAAGCTAGCTACTTACTGAAATAGTGAGGACAAGAAAAGCAAAATATCCGAGATAGAAGCTGAAAAAGGGTCTAGACTGTGCTGCTTTTCCAAAATAGAGAACCGTTTCCACTTACTAGCATAAATCTTTCTGGTGGAAGACTTCTGGGAAGCCAGAATAATGTCCTTAACAGGAAAAGGAAGACTGGGCTGTTTCAGGATTACTGGAAATGGACAAACCATGCCATCAGATGAAACATCTGAAGGTTGGGAAATGGAAGCTGAGAGGGATGGGAGATCATATCCTGCCTAGGATCTACTACCTAAGGGGGGTACTTCAGATGAGACCTTAGAAGGGGGAAACCACACCTGCCAAGGCCAATTGGGGGCAATATAAATCAAGGTGGCCTTGAGGAGTCGGGCTTTCTGTAGTACTCTGGGGATGAGCAGCAATGGAGGACAGGCATAAAGCAGACCTGGGGCTAATCGTGGATGAGACCATCTCAAGGGGACTTCCCACTGGGGGAATCAGGGCAAAGTACCGGCTGCATTTGTGGTTGAGGGGAGACACAAAGAGATCATAGCTCAGCTAACTCCAGTGAAGGAAGATCTCTTTTGCCACTGAAGGATTCAAGGACCAATTGAGGGCTCAGAATGGGTCTGCTCAATCTGTCTGCCAACACATTGAAATCCCTGGGGTTTTGTGTTGCAATGAGAAAGCACCCAAAGGAAATCACCCATTCCCACTCTCTCATGACCTCCCGACAGAGCAGATATGAATGTGTGCACCCTTGTTTGTTGAGGTACCACACAACTGCCGTGTTGTCTGTGTGAACTGCAATGATACCTGGAGGAAGGCAGTCCTGAAAGGCTTGCAATGTAGGGAGAACTGCCCTCATCTGCAAGACATTGATGTGCAGCTTGGTTTCCACTTTAGACCACATGCCTTGGACCGTCTGTCCCTGAAAATGCCCCACCCCCCCCAATAGGGCAGCTTCCCTGGTCACTGTGGCTCTGGAGAGAGGAAGAGAAAAAGGTTTGCCTTCCAGCAGATTTGGAGACTGAATCCACCAGAGAAGATGAAGTCTGCACACTGGTGTGAGACAGATCAGAGATGACAATGAATGGATAAGGGGGACCACTGCATACTGTAGTCCAATGCAAAACTCTCATCTAGAACCTGGTTGACGGCACCAGGTAGATAGCTGCCACCATGAATTCTAAGGCTCTGAGCACAAGGTGGGCCCAATATGAGACAGGCCAAGAAGACTTTGGACATGAGACCTGATGAGATGTACCCACTGGGGTGGGAGAGCTGAAATTTCTGACACAGTTCCCAGATGAATCCCTATGAACTGTAGACTTTGAGATGGAGTGAGACTGGATTTGGGGAGGTTCACTGCGATACCTAGCTGGTTGAAAAGTTGTAGAAGACACTGTAAAGCAGTAGCCAGATGATGCTTCATGGAGGCCGTGAGGAGCCAATCTTCAAGATAGGGAAACACCTGGAATCCTTGCAGTTTCAGGTAAGCTTCATCCACTGCCATACACTTGGTGAACACCCGTGGGCTGTGGTGAGACCAAAGGTGAGGGTTTGGAACTGATAATGATTGGCCCTTACTCGAAAGTGGAGATATCTCCTGGAGCACATATCTATCTTGATGTGATCTGGAGATCCACTGAGCATATCCAATCATCTTTGCACAACAAGGGCATGATGGACTGGACAGTGACCATCCGGAACTTTGACTTCTTGACTGAGAGGTTGAGTTTGCTGAGGTCCAGGATGGACTGCATGTCCCCTTTATTTTTTGGCACCAAAAAGAAGCGGGATTAAGTTCCACATTCTCTTTGTCCTGGGAGGACCTTTTGGATGGCTCACTTCTGAAGAAGCCTAAGTACTTCTTCTTGAGCTAGCTCCCTCTAAAGGGGTGGTGCATTGGGGAAAAATCTTGTAACAGGAAGTGGCTGGGAAAAGAGGTAACCCCTGGAAATCATATTTAGCACCCAATGATCTTTTGTGATATTTACCCAGGCTAAAGGGTGCAAGGTCAAATTACCCCTGACTGCCTCTAGGGCAGGACAGTCAGGTAGCACTCCAGGAGCACTGCTGGGGCTTCTCAGACAATAGTTCTCTGAAGCCCTTATGTTGCAGACCCCCTCTGCCCCTAGGGCGGCATCTGCCATTGAACCTTTGCCCCCGATCTCCTGAGGAAGGTTCATCTTGTGTATCCTGGAAGGCAGACTGTGACTTGCAAAACTACATTTTCCTGGCCCCTCACTGCATCTTGGAAAAGGAGCATTGAGGGGGTGGAGAATCTCATTCCTACAGCCGACAATGTCTTGCCCTCCTGTTCGCTGCGGGTAAGGGTTTCTTATTGCAAAAGGCCAAACAGGGTCGAACTGTCAATAGGGGAGTTGTTAAATGATGCTTTGAAGGACTCAGAAAATCCACAAAGGTGCAGCCAGGCATGGCGTTGAATAACGATGCCTGTGCCGACTGCACAAGTGGCTCCTTCCATAGTGTTGGTAATCAGCCTCTGATGAATTAGACAGGGAAGAAAGTGTGGACAGTTTGGGGGGCACTTTACTTAGTTCACCCAGCTGGGAGTACCTCAGAAAGGGACTTGAGAAGTTCTGTGACTAGGTCCCTTTGAAGTTGGTTGAAATGTGCCAGATAACTGAGTGCCTGCAGCCCGAAGGTGGCTAAGGCAAACACCTGCTTGCATTGCCTGTCAATTGCCTGGGACTCATGGTTGGGCAGATGGACAGACACACTCTGTTCTGCCAACTCCTTCTTTGTGGAGGTCGCCACGATGATTGCATCAGGAAGGGGGCTAAGGAACTTGTCACCTCACTAGGGGACAGGCTCAACATGATTGTGTTCCATCCATGTGCTAGTAGCAATGAGATTAACAAGCTAATCTGCTGGAGGGGACCCGCAAGTGGTAGATGGTCCCATCCCAAAAGCCTTTCGAAAATGGACTCCTCCGAGGATGGGGCAGGGGAAACCAACTGCCCTTAAGCTTAAGGATTTCCAGAATGTCCCTGAAGGAGACATCTTCAGGTGGAGACCTTGGAAACCCATCCCTTTCATTGAGGTCCATATCCTCGGTGAGTGACTCAGCAGGAGAGTCTAAGTGCCTCCTCTTACACAATCTCTTTAGAGGAACGTCCTCTGGGGGGGCTTGGGGAAGGACTCAAAGGAGAGGGGTACCCTGAGTTGGGTGGCTCTCAGCTGAAGGCTAGTTCATCAGGGCTGACCAGGGACAGGATGAGGAAGGTTCACAGTACGGGGATGGGAAGTCCCTTGGAAGGCCAGGGAGGAAACCTTCTGGGAGGAGAAAGTCCACTGTATGACCCGAAAAGCCGAGGAACTGGACGATGCTCCATCTGCACTTTGAGTGGGGAGGCCCACCTGTGGGGATGGACAGGAGCAGGGTTGATCCTCTGGCCCTCTGGACAGTACCAGTCCTGATCTATCATGGGCCAAAGCACCAAGTGGAAGTGACTGGTCCAAAAAAACCAGGACCAGAACCCCCGCCCAAGAACTCCAGGGTGACCTCTGGGGTCCGGGATGCCACGTGCTCAAGGGGGGCTGAGCAGGAGGAGTCGGGGACTCTGACAGAGTGGGGGAAGAAGGGCCCCCAGAAATCTACATTCCCCTTTCCATATGGTTCAGGGCCAGGAAGTCTAAAACCACTATGGTTGGATTAGGAGAAACTAATGAGGGGGAAGGCGATGGCCCCCTTGCTGGATGGGCAGGGGACAGAAGAAGCCTTAGCTCAATCAGCATTTTAAGAAAGGACCTCATCATCCTGTCCATATCCTGAAGGAGTAAACTCCTGGAGGATCTGGAGGAGGTGGAGGATCTAGCCGGGGAATAGTGCCTGGATCTCTTGGGCCTGCCCTCTAAAGAGCGGCTTCTATGCTTATACACAGTAGAAGACCACCTGGAACTGAAGTCCTGGATAACAATAATGGGATCCGATACCTATCCCAGATCCGACATCCCCAGATCTGAAGTCAAGGTGGGATCTGAAGGCCTAGATCCCCTTGCCCCAGATACGAGGGAGCCGATCAGGGAATACCTCAGAAAGGGACTTGAGAAGTTCTGTGACTAGGTCCCTTTGAAGTTGGGTAAAATCTGCCAGATAATTGAGCGCCCACAGCATACCTCTCAACCTGGAAACATCAACAATCTGTACGCTGATCAACATAAAATTTGCATACATAATTATGTAACCATGCCCACTCCAGTGGAATTGTGGGATACCTAATTTTAAATGCAAACTAAAGAACAGACAACCAAAATATGGCACCAGAGCCCCCCTGCAGCCATACCAATGTCCCATTATCTGGCTATTTCTCCCTGGGTACTAAAGTCTAATTGCTATGTACCTGTTTAATGCAGTTGTACTTGTTATTTTTAAGTATTTCTCAAAAAATACAGAAACTAAGTAGGTCAAGTCATAGTTTCCTGGACTGCTAATATTGTTTCATTATGCCACTCTTCTTCCCATGTGTCATGCTTGATTTATCATAGGCATGCTGATTGCTCTGTACAATCACTGTGCACAATTTTTAAATACTAATTAGATTTTATTATACCCTTTGTACTACCTAAAAAGTGCAAAGAGTATTCAGAAAAAAATATATAATTTAGCTGCTAAAAATAGCATATTAAAGTATACTGTTTCGTGATTCTTATGGATATAGCCAGATATACTCTTTTATAAAGGATTTGTAGTCAACATACAATTGATACGTCAATGAAGAAACTTAAGTGATATTGACTACTAAGCTGTAAATCTACAAGGTTTCTGCCTACTACATTACTAAAAGTTAGAGAAAAAATAGCTTTTGTTTCAGGAGAAAGAAGCTGTGGAAGTTATGACCACATTGCAGGTAACAACACATGCCTTCTGAAATGTCATTAGAGAGCTATGCCATGATGACACTGCATAAATGTAGATCATAACTGTATTTTTTTCCAAAGCAACACACAAACAAGTCAGTGTGATTCTCCATTGACAGAAACTTAACCAGAGGAAAAAAATGCATTTTAAAACTACATTTTATACAGGTGGGCTGCAAACCCCACCCCCACCACTGACACACTCAAGTCCTCCTAATTTAATTAATTCCAGACCAGGCAGGGTCAATAAAATTCAGAAAAAGATATATGTCTCCTCAGCTATGGCAAACTCTGAGTTCACAAATCATTTAAAGACAAGTGATATATTAACATTGCTTACTTTGCTTCAGTAAGTATATTCCTTATCACTGAATATGACACTAAAAGTACATAAAAATGCATACAATCAAGTAAGTATATTCCTTATCACTGAACATGACACTAAAAGTACATGAAAATGCATACAATCAATTGAAAAGCAATCAAACAGAAGAATGTTAGAATGAGTTGTAATTATAATACTTTCAGTTGCAGTTGTTTCTGCACTGAAACCAGTAACATGAACAAATGAAGTCTCTAAGAAAACTGTGCAGTGAATACTAATATGTACCTTATTTTTTATGAAAACAACCAGTCTGAAATTCGGTTCACAGAATTAGAAAAATTGTGTTTTTCTTTTGTGAGATAATACCCATCACTTGTGCCCTAAACTTAAATATGATCATCTCCAAGATCTCTGTACAGGGGGGATTTCTACCAATTAGTGTGCTGTTGAACTAATCCATCCATTCAAAGTTGGCACATTAGTCACAGAGGTGTTCAATACACCTTTGTGCTGTCCCCTTAATGAATCAAAGCAGCAAAGCATAAAAAAAATGTACCTTTTAAATACAGCTATTCACTTTAATGGTGTTGACAAATGGCAGATAATTCAAGAGCATGTGCATCTGCTTCCAGTACACAGATACATTTCACTGACAACTTGATCTCATGGACTATGAAACATTAATGTGTTAAAGTCATCAGTGTTTTTCAGTTCTCGTTCTGTTTCTGTATATATGTGACACACTGATGAATCTAATACAAATCTTGTTTTTCACAAAGTTACATCAGAAGCCTGATAAACTGCTCTGATCAACTCAAAGCTTTATATACTTACAATGTCTGGCAAACTTAGAAGCAGTTTCTAATGTGAAATCATTGAACACTGTTTCTTATGGACATTTACCAAATGTGAATAGAGTAATCAAGAATCTAAATGGTTATTACTTAACTAGTTGCAGTGTGATGGCTTAAACACAAGTATATATATATATATACACACACACACACACACACACACACACACACACACACACACACACACACACACACACACCCTTTGTTCCTTACCTACTTGCAAATGTCAGCATATACAACGTCCGTCCCTCTCCCGAAAACAAGGCAGCATATACAAAGTCCTCCTCACAGCTCTGTCCATACCATCTCGTCATCACTCGCAGTACAGAATAAGATACTTCTGTCCAACACCCTCTTGCAGCCAGTTTCTGTCCAAAACGGCATCGCAGCAGTTTAAATAAGCAAAACAAAATCCAGCCAGCATAAGCGTCTCAAACGGCAGCTTTTTCAAACAAAGCACTTCCCGCCAGCCGGAAATGATGATGTGAGCTCTTTGAGCTCAGTTCCGACTGGCTGGTAGTGCTGACGGAGCTGACATCATCACACACGTGAAGACGTCAGTGCTGACAGAGCGAAAAATAAAAAAAATAAAAAAACAAAAGCAAAAAATCGGAAATGAAGGGGTGCCACTCGGGAATCGTGGCACCCCTTCATTTGGACCCCAAAACTCGGCAAAAAACGAATAATTTGGGATGGTTGGGAGGTCTGGCCCACAGCCCAAAGGTGGCTGGCAGGAAACTGCAGGATCCAAAGGCCACCGACTGGAGGCCTAGAATTCTGGGGTCGATTCTCAAGACCTCATATCCAAAAGCTTAGGAGCTGAAGCCTCAAATCTGTGGTCTCGAATCTTAGGATCTGAAAGAACGAGATTCGAACGAGAGGAGACTCTGGTCAGATCCGAGACACTAGGTACTGAGAGTGTCATTTTCTTAGAGATGACCCCAAAGACAGAGGGCCTTCTTTTTGTGCTTTGAGTGTCCAGACTTGGCAGGGCACTGAGCCAAGGGACCCCCTTGAGCAAACCCTTTTAACAAGAGTTTTTTCGGTGATTGACCAAGGCCTTGGGGTTGAACACAGTAGAAATGTTGCATTCAACCTCAAGGTGGTCAGTGCCCAAACAGTAAAGTTAGTCCTCATGTGAATCAGAGACAGGCAGCATACAACCTCATGAGGAGCACTGCTTAAAGCCTATGGGCTTATCCATAATAGCACCAAAGCCTAAGGAACATGCTAACTCACAGTGGAGAAAACAAGCCAAGTTCAGACCACAGAAACTAAGCCTAAAAACACACACACACACACACACACACACACACACACACACACACACACACACACACACACACACACACACACACACACACACACACACACACACACACACATATTCTAAAACTATAAACCAAAACACTATAAAAAGGCAACAACACTAAAAGGGAAACACTACACTAACACTAACACCACCACAGAAAAAAGGCACCAAAATGGAACACCCTAATGAAAACAATGAAGCAGGAGGGGAAGGATAGATAACTGGTATCCTAAACCAGAAAACTTAAACTAACTACAAACTAACTACAATACAAGTAATCCTAGTCACAAAGTGAGAAAAAAGAGACTACTTATCCCAAAACAGGAGCTGAGCCAAGAAACCTGCGTCTGTAGCTGAAAAACGGCAAATGAGATCTGAGGGGTTAAAGGGCAGCAAGAGATCATGGGAGTGGGAGGAGCTCGAGTCTTGAAGCTGTCTGTAAAGTGCCTGCTCAGATCCAATGTCAAATCCAAGACCCAAGAGTGACGAATAGTGACATGGATAACATCAGATCACACTATTTATTATCACCAGCAACATGCAAAATAAAAATAAAAATAACAATGTGGATTAAGTGCCCTTTGATTTAGGTTTTGAGAAGGATTTTTGCATGTTTTTAACTTTAGTGGGTAAGTTAGATGGTTCATTTATATGCATTTAAGTAGTTTTGGCTTCCATGGAAATGTGTGTTCTTTATATTTATGGGTACTTGCAAGTTTAGATAATTTACATGATTTTGAGTTTTTATATAAACAAATTTTGATTCATTGACTATGGCTTGCCCTGTGATTATTTGTCATTGCACCCATTAGGTAGATGGAGTATATGATTGGTTTGTAATTGCAAATTACACAGTGGAAGTTTATGTTATGCACTTAAAGTGCATTTAAAAAGTGTGCACACCCCTGTTAAAATGCCAGGTTTTTCTGATACAAAAAATGAGACCACAATAAATAATTTCAAAACTTTTCCCACCTTTAATGTGACATAGAACCTGTACAATTCAATTGAAAAACAAACAAATCTGTTAGGGGAAAAATATAAAAATAAAAAAAGTACAATAAGCTGGTTGCATAAGGTTGCATACCCTTAAACTAATACGTTGTTGAACTACCTTTTGATTTAATTACAGCATTCCATCTTCTTGGGTACACACCTGCCATCACTTAAAGAGACTCTGATTAACCCCAAATAAAGTTCAGCTGTCCTAGTAGGATTTTCCTGACATTTACTCAGTTGCCTGCTACAGCAAAAAAATATGGTTTGCAGACACCTTACAAAGCATCAAAGGAATCTCATTGTTAAAAGGTATCAGTCAGGAGAAGCATATAAAAAAATTTCCACAGCATTGGATATACCATGGAAGACAGTGATGACAGCCATCAAAAAGTGGAGAAAATACAGGACAACAGTGACGTTGCAAATCACTGCACATCCTTCCAAAACTGATGAAAAGACAAGATGAAAACTGGTCAGGGAGACTTCCCAGAGACCTACAGCAACACTGAAGGAGCTGCAGGAATTTCTGGCAAGTACTGGTTGTGTACTACATGTGACAACAATCTCCCATATTCTCCATATGTCTGAGCTATGGGGTAGGGTTGCAAGATGGAAGCCTTTTCTTACACATTAAAACATCCAGGCCCAGCTAAAATTTGCAAAACAATACATCAAGTCTCCCAAAAGCATGTGGGAAAATTTGTTATGGTCTGGTGAGACCAAGGTTGAACTTTTTGGCCACAATTCCAAAAGGTACGTTTGGCACAAAAACAACACTTTGCATCACCAAAAGAACACCATCCCCACAGTGAAGCATGGTGGTGGCAGTATCATGCTTTGGAGTTGCTTTTCTTCAGCTGGAACCAGGGCTTTAGTCAAGGTGTAAGGAATTATGAACAGTTCCAAATACTAGTCACTTTTGGCCCAAAACCTTCAGGCGTCTACTAGAAAGCTGAAGATGAAGAGGAATTTCATCTTTCAACATGACAATGACCCCAAGCACACATCCAAATCAACAAAGAGAAAGGCTTCACCAGAAGAAAATTAAAGTTTTGGAATGGCCCAGCCAGACCCCAGACCTAAATCCTATAGAAAATCTGTGGGGTGACCTGAAGAGGACTGTGCACAATAGATGCCCTCATAATCTTACAGATTTGGAGCACTTTTGCAAGGAAGAGTGGGCAAATCTTGCCAAGTCAAGATGTGCCATGCTGATTGACTCCTACCCAAGAAGACTGAATGCTGTAATTAAATCAAAAGGTGCTTCAACAAAGTATCAGTTTAAGGGTATGCACACTTATGCAACCAGCTTATTGTATGTTTTTTTATTTTTTTATATTTTCCCCTAACAAATTTGTTTCTTTTTCATTTGACTTGTACAGGTTATAGGTCATATTAAAGGTGGGAAAAGTTTTGAAATGATTTATTGTGGTCTTATCTTTTTTATATCACAAAAACCTGGCATTTTAACAGGGGTGTGTCCACTTTTTATATCCACTGTAGCTCCAGACATTATGCCTGACATTATGCCTCAGGAGTTATGATATATTCCTTTGGTTTTTAATGTGATTTGCATTTGTTTACACCTAAGTATTTTTAACTATAGATTATTCTTTATGGTTTTAAACAGCATTAAAGGCTGCATGATACTGAACATTGTGTATGTCTCAGCTTCAATGTCATGGTTTGGGATTGATTGATTGATGAGATGGAGTGTATGATTGGTTTGTAATTGACAATTACATGGTAAATTGTATTTTATGTATTTTGTATTTGGCTTTTTGCCATAGAGGTTATGGTGTAACTATTTTTGCCAAAGAGCTAATGCTGACTGTTTTTTATTGGTTGATTTCTATTCCTTTTTTTTTTACTTTTATAGGTTAAATATTCTATGCTTGCTGTTGATTGGATATTTAATATTTTAAATTTCAGTTACTGCTGTATTCTATTAGATCTGAAGAAGGACCACTCAGGTCTGAAAATGCTTATGTCATTATTTTTATTTTGAGTGTTGCTGGTTGTAATAAATAGTCTGCTTAACTTCAGCCTGGTTGATGTACGGAGTTGTTTTCTGTTTTGTGTACCTTTCCTCTGGACTTCTTCATTTGGTGGTCCATTTATATATATATATCTATATATATATATATATATATATATATATATATATATATATATATATATATATATATATATATATATATATATATATATATATATGGGTCTACCTTTGTTTATCGAAAGCTCGTTCTTTAGAAAAACAAAAGTACAATCCCAATAATTGGGATCATACTTTTGTTTTTCAAAAGCACAACCTTTCAATAAACAAATGTTGACTCATATATATATATATATATATATATATATATATATATATATATATATATATATAAAACTGCCTTTGCAGTGTTTTATTTTTTTTTATTTTACCGGTTCAGTAAACAGATATTCATAAAATTTCACTTTTGTTTAAGTGCACTTTCGCATAATTGGGATCATACTTTTGTTTTTCAAAAACACGACCTTTCAATAAACAAATGTTGACCCATATATATATATATATATATATATATATATATATATATATATATATATATATATATATATATTATACATATACAGTACATTTGTTTTGGCTCTGTCTCACACTGATGAATAATAATTTTTACATTATTTTTAGATACTTGTATGATATTGATTTATTATAATCACAACGTTATTACTATGTGACAGTCACATGATCTTTGTGTTTTAAAAAGGAGGAATGTATGTTGTGTATTCGCAGTCTAATGAAGTCCATTTTAAGACAAAACTTCATAATTTACTTTATTGGAGTGAAGTTCTGTAGTTTGATTTGATGCACAGCTTACCTGAATCTGCATACTATATTTTTTGTCACTGAGGATGTGTTCTTTATTCAATTCTTTCTTTAGTTTCAAATATTTGAAAGCATTGAATCCTAAGCACTTAAATAGACAATGAAGTGAGGCACATGTGAAATGCAATAACTGAAAATTATGTACTTACCATAACACTAGATCTGTGTCTTTATCAGTCCAGCTCAACTAATAGGTTATTTGATACAACTGGATCTGACCTTGGCACATTTTTTCCCATGTTTTGGATCTGGGACTCAGGCTGCTCCTCTGCCTACAGTGCCCTTATGTTCACTGTAATATCTCAGATCAAGATTTCCCCAGTACATTGCATATGCTATAACATATACCCAAGAGTATCATATTATATCCTGGCAATAGTAATAACAGTGAACATCAGCTCAAAGGCTATGAAGATGACAAGGTCCTGGACAGGTACAATCAGTCAACGAAGAGGCAAATGTGACAATTTTGGCAAGGGGATGGAGGGAGGGAGGTTGAGTCAGATGGATGAAGACAATACAGATCTAGCATTATGGTAAATATATAACATTCATATCAAAAGTTGTCTTATCCATCCAACTCAACAAATGGGACACACTGCCCAGCTATTAAGAACTCTGAGATGGTTGCAAGAAAGGATATTCGAAAGGATGGTGAAGCCAAAAGATGCACTGGATTTAGACAACATATCCAGCTTATAGTAACAATGATATGAACTGTAGACCATATAACTGCAGCACAAATCTCATCTATGGGGACTCTGGCAAAGAAGGCAGTGTAAGCTTGTAGAATGAGCCTTGGGTTTATGTGGAACTGCTGATCCTCTTTCTTCGTAGATAAAGGCAAGGATAGCTAACTTGGCAGTGTAACTTTAGAAATACATTACCTCAATTTAGCCTTTGAGAAGGAAATAAAAAATATATGTTTTCCTGAATTCCTTAATGCAATGTAAATAAAATCTCAACTGATGGTGTACATCCATCAGGTGCAAGATATATTCACCTTTGTCAGAAAAGTTTGGAAAGAAAACTGGTAATTTAATAGTCTGATTCAGAAAAATATCCGATGCCACATTAGGAAGAAAATTAGGATTACTTGTAGTTCAAAGGGAAACCCTGTCCTTGTGAAAGATCAAGAAGAGAGGTCTGCAAGAAAAGGCTTGTATTTTTGAAATTCTTTTGGCAGCGGTAATAGCCACAGGAAAAACAGTTTTCCATGGCAAAAACTTCAAATCTGCAGATGGCGCTGTTTCTAAAGGAGGTTTAGTCAAACCCTGAAGCATTAATTTAATATCCCAAGTAGGAATGGGAAGGGTCTGAGCAGACACTTTCTCTTTAAGAAAACCATAGACAATGTTAAAGATGCAAGAGGGTTGTGATTTTCCCCAACACAGAAACTGGATATGGTTGCCAGTTGAACTTTAATGGTAAAGAAGCTGGCACCTTCTTGAAATAACCTTTCTAGAAAATCCAAAATGGAAGGCAGATGTATGAAAAATGATCTAAGCCCTTAGAGAAAGCCCAAACAGCAAATGCTTTCCACTTAGTTCTGTAATATTTATTCATTTTAGGTTTCTGGGATGACAACACAATCACTGTAATTGGAGAATCATGTGGTTAACTTTAGAGCTTTCAGGTCTTCATGAGGCTGGCCAGATGGGTGAGACAGAAGGTCTGGAAGAGGATCCAGCACCCATTCCAGGTGGTTCAAATGAGGGCAAAGGTATGGGAACCAAACCTGCAGGGGCCAGAAGGGGCAAGGAGACTTTGTTGCCTTGCACCTCTTGGTTTTCTGTATAAATTTGATTATAAGTGGAAAGCATGGGAATGTGTACAGGAGACCTCAGGGCCAACTGTGGACCAGAGTATCCCTGGGTGATTCAACTTCTGGGGTACCAGGCCTAAATAGCTGCTGCACTTGGTTTTCAGATGGGGAGCAAAAAGGTTGCAGCATGGTTGGTCCCACTGTCTGTAAATCATTAACTGTGGGATTTTGGCTATCTGAGATGTTGTGCCCAGGTGGCAGCCTATAAATTCTAATGCTTGAGTTGGTGTCAGCTGGCTTTTTATTAAATTTACAGTGATTTATAAGTGTTGTGAAAACTGGAACTAGAAGTTTCTGCAGATAATAAGCTGATCTCTGGGAGCAGTACAGGCCCGTCATCTAGATATGGGAACACCCTAAACCCGTGTACTCTTAGAGAATTTGCCACAACTCTCATGCATTTAGTGAACACCCTGGGGGTGTGTTGAGACCAAAGGGCAGTACTCTGAAATGGAAGTGACTGGCTCCCAGCCAAAAGTGGAGAAACCATCTCATTCCTTTGCTATCTTTACATGGTAGTAAGCATCTGAAGGTCTATCAAGCACATCCAGTTGTCCTTCCTCAAAAATGCCAAAATGGTCTGTACACTGGCCATCTGGAACTTTTTTGCCTAACAAATTGGTTTAGATGGCTAAAGTCTAGAATGGATGTGATGTCCCTGGTCTTTTTCAGAACCAAAAAGAATCTTGATTAGTGTCCTGATCCTTAATGGTCTGGTAGGGCCTCCTAGATGAGTCTCTTTTTAGGAGGTTAACTAATTGCTGCTAAAGTCCTCTGGTAGGGATTTTCTTTTAGTTGTTGGGGGAAAAGAAAGGGAATAATGTAGCCTATGGTGATTACTTTTCTGCACTCAAGAATCTTGAGTGATGGTTAGCCAAGAATAGTGATAAGTGCCCCCAGCTGCATCTAGAGTGCAGCAGTCTGGAAACGGTTTAAGAGTGCTGGGAATGTTCCTCGAAACCATTGGTTCTGAGGACTGCCTTTGCTCATAGGGCAATATACATTAAAACTGTCCCTCACCCTCTGCCTCAAGGGGCACTTTAACCAGAAGTGCCCTGTGCTAAATTCTGAAATTTTTGAAACCAGAGCTCCTTTCCTTCATTTGGTTCCTGGAAAATGTTCTATGTGGGTGGAAAAGCGTATCCCTACTGCAGATAGAGTCTTTCTTTTTTATTTGCATCTGGTTAGCATTTCTTTAACCTTGGTTTGGAAAAGTGTTGACCCCCCTCAGACATCTTATAACTTTCTGCAAAGTTGCAGAGATGCATCCAGGCATGTCATCGAAAAAAATACTGGTGCTTGCTGCTCTCAAAGTGCCATCTGCCATTTTGGAAAGTAAGCACATGGACACATTAATCATAGATTGTAGGGTAGACAGCTGTGACTCCACTATTTTCTGGATGTCCACAAGCAAATTACCCAGGAATGATTTGTAAAGTTCTTTAGTCAAATCTCGCTGAAAATGAGTCATGAGTGCCAAGTAGTTTATCAAGCAAAGAGCAAACAGCAATAAAGCATAAGTCTGCTTTCCAACTCTGACTTCCCTAATAAAAGGGTGGACAGAGGAGCTCTCTTCATAAAGGTCCTTCTTTGTGGTTACAGACACCACCATTAGCATCAACTTGGGACCATTACTACAGTGTGACCTGTTCCATGGAGACAAGACTATCTTATCTGGTTTCCTAAGCATCAGCTCCACTATCTCAGGCTCCTTCCAAGACTGTTGTGAGATTAAATCTATGTGATCATCAGTAGGCAGGATAACCCAGGCAGTATATCAGCCAGTCTTCAAGGCCTCAAGAAATACTGACTCCTCTTGGGATTGTGCTTTGGACAACCAGCCTGCCTTTGCTTCAATTCCAGGATCTTTCTGAAGGAAATGTCTTCTAGGGGGGAACCCCTCCCCATTCTTGAAGTCAGCATCTTCTGTGGGTAGCTGCTGGGAGTTGTCAACATGCCTACTCCTATTTGTACATTTCCTGTGACTTTCCCCAAGGGGGTACTCTGGGGAAGAATCATAATCTGAATGGGGTATTATCTAGTGAGGATCCTTGAGAATAAACGAGGTTGGATGTCCCTGCCAGATAGGATATTTGGACAAAGCAGTAGAATATAGAGGGAGTCAAGATGGAGCTGAACAAGTGTGAGATCTGGAGAGGACCCTTTCATATGCTTCAAAAGCTGAAGACAAAGTTAGAATTAAAGAAGGACTCTCAGAAGCCAAAGACCATAAGGAAGAAACATCGCCAGCTCCAACTTGACTCAGATTCAAAACTGCATTAGAGCCGAGCTATCTAAGGCTGAGGCGGTGAGAAGACATGGCTTCAAAAATCTTGGCACTGAACTCAACCTCTGAATCTTGGCCCTGACCCCTCAGTTCCATGGCCATTCACTATCTGATGCAGCCTGAGTCGAAAGGGTAAAGGAAGAAACCACAGAGTTCAATTGGAAGTCATTTTCAATTCCAACAAGAGTCATTCATGGGCATTGCAGAGTACCGTGGAACCCTAGACTAGGGGTCATCTTTCAGTTAATTGTAAAGCGCACAACAAAACTTTAATTTCAGCTCCAGTATACATTTTTAGGTTACTGCACATACTAAAAGAAAACAGTTACTGAACCAGACATCTACAGTGATTTAATTTTTCTTTTACATTTTTAAAGTATATTTTACAATTAATGTGTGATAAAAAATCTGATTTATGATTATGCAGAAGTAGCATATTGTAACTATAAGAAATACTGCATTCAACAGATTACCTGTAGTCATGTGCAGATAAGTAAGATTAGCTTTAATGTCTCCAGATGTATTAAGGACAAGATATGGAACTTTGAAGAAGATATTCCGAAGAGCATTAAGAAAAACAGCTGGAGTCTCAATAGAAATTATATATTCTATTGAAGCATTAATGATGGGACCTGTAGAGAGAAAAACAACATTAACATTTTCTGATCCTAAGATATAATTTATAACACTGACATTATATGCAGCTAAAAGGATGTAAGGGCATACTGTAACTGGTAATGTTTGTTATACATTATCTGATATTGGCAATTTTTCTATATTATGTTTTCAGTGAAGGCAAAAGCTCAGACTTACCAAAATGTAATCTAATATAGCAATAACCCATGCCTGGGTGTGGGTAATGCTGGATTTACCCACAGTTGGTGTGGTTTGCTCACGAGGGAGAAGCCCGAGTGGCCAAACAAAGCCAACCGTGGGTAAATCCAGCATTACCCACACCCAGACGTGGGTTATTGCTATTATACAATGACATTATTTAAGAAAAAAAATAATTACTTTTCTTAAATAATGGCATTGTATAATGCCTCCTTGCTGCCCTTCCGCAGCTGTCTGGTATTCTGCGGCAGTTCTGATGTACTGCGCATGTATATGCTTATGCAGTACATCAGAGCTGTGGGCAAAAGCAATGGAGAAAGCAAGATCTCTGTTGCTTTTTACAAACTGATTCACTATGTTAAATGGGTTTAACATAGCGAGACAGCTTTAAAAAAAGCAACAGAGAATCTCCGTTGCTTTTTTTTAAAGCTGTCTCGCTATGCTAAACCCATTTAACATAGCGAGACAGTTTTGAAAGAAGCAACGGAGAAAGCAAGATCTCCGTTGCTTTTTACAAACTGCCTTGCTATGTTAAACTCATTTAACATAGCGAGACAGTGTGAAGCAACAGAGATCTTGATTTTCCGTTGCTGTAAAAAAAGAGTTATAGTAATGGAAAAAGTCCGGGCGACCAGACCTTTTTCCATTACTATAACTCTGATTTACAACGTGCACGCTGACCAATCAGTGTGCACTTTTTTGAATATTAATGGGAGGCCGTTGTATAATTATTAATATCCAATTCAGTGCAGACCATTTAGCTGAGTAGCATGCATTATGTGTTACTGATTTAGCATAGTACAGCTCCCAGACTTTGCATTATGTGTATGTTGATTACTGTAATGTATTTGAGTTGCATCTTATTAATGTTATCATAATGTTGTTCTGCTAAACTGTAAATTAAATACTATGCAAGCTTTTTACTCCATGATAGAGTGTACAACTCATGCTGAATGTATACATAAACTGCACTTATCTGCTGTTGGTCTGCAAAATGTCCAGCAGGACTAGTAAATTGCTTCAGCAAACAAAATAAAAAAATAAATAAATAAATGTAATGTACTTCATAACACTACCTGTGATATGCAATCTAAGCATGCTTTGTTATACACAAATTACTTGCTGTCCACAGTGGAACAGCATAAGCCTCTGTATGTCATCTGGCAATCAGACTGCAGAGTGACATAAAAGCTGCTTTGTGATTCATCAGTAGTAACTATTCTTCTTCCACACCAAGTACTGTGACAGATAAACATTATACATTTATTCCTTTCCCCTTTCCTGTAAAATATAGACAAATTACTCAATTGTAAAGTGCCTCCCCAGATACAGATGTTGTACTTTTATGAAATGCTATCCCCCTTAACTACGTGACAGTAGTGTTCCTTGTTCAGGGTCACATCCCATCACACCCCATCTCCCATCAAAGGCAAACAATACAGCCTCCATGGGACCCGGCAACATCCCTGGCTGTGTCCTACATGAATTCAGGCTAGACCTCTCAGCACCACTAGGCACCCTATTCAAACAATGCTTGTGGAACGGCTTCATTCCAGCATAATGGAGGACAGCCACTGTCATCCCTCTGCACAAACGTTGGAGCATCCGCTGACCCAGGCAGTTATAGGCCCATCAGCCTAACTAGTCTACTCTGCAAGACCCTGGAACGCATTATCATGGACCTTATAAACAAGGACATTGGCAACCTCCAAACACTTGATCCCACATAGTTTGGTTTTATCAAAGGGAGATCATGCCTGTTAAACTTGGTCGCCTTCTTTGAAACAGTCACCAAAGCCATGAATGAGGGCAAGACCACCTTACCATGACCTAGCCAAAACCTTCGACACTGTTCCCCACTCAGACATAATAGATAAACTCTCCCAGCTAGGCATCAACCCATATGTTACCAGATGGGTAGCTAACTGGCTCACTGACAAAACCCACTCAGTCAAAATATTGGAAGCCACCTCTAGTAGTAGACCCATAACAAGTGGCATACCCCAAGAATCGGTCTTGGGGCCTCTACTATTTGGGATATACCTTTCTGAGGTGCAAGACAAAACCAGTGGTCTGTGGCTGACCAAGTTTGCAGATGACTGCAAGCTGGGCACTATCATAAATTCCCCTAGTGATGTGAACATCCTCCAAAAGGGCCTTAACCAAACTAATGACTGGTGCCAGAAGCATGGCCTCAAACTGAATGCCAAGAAATGCATCATTATCACCTTTGGGGAAAATGGTGTCCACACTAATTATCACATTAATAACAACATACTAAACACACAATCAGTCGTGATGGACTTGGGCACCCAGGTTGATAGCAACCTGACTTTTGGCCACCATGTTGCTTCCACTGTACAGAAGGCCCACCTCATAACTAAGGGTAATTCATCCAGGAACAAGGAGGTCATAACATCCCTATTCTCCTCCCCTGTCAGGCCCATTATCGAGTACAGTGCCCCCTTCAGCATGTACCTTGCCAAGCACATGCAGCAGTTGGAGAGATCACAGAGGTTCCTGATCAGGAAAATCCAGGGTCTCAAACACATATCCTATACAGATAGGCTAAATCCCTGTCTCTCTACTCAGTCTCATACAGACTGCTAAGGATGGAGTTGCTGCATATCCGTAAGTCAAACTCCACTTGCGCAACCTGTATGCAAGTTCTCAAGCTGGTCTGTGACATTAATAAAACTTGCTGGCAGGATAGATTTGTGTCCCAATGACTCCTCCATCTGCTAAATAGACTCCCTTTCCATGTCAATCAAAGTACCTCACTAGCCCTCTTTAATAGGAACTTGGATGACTGGATGGGAAACAGAAAATATACCCCTGGGATCTCACTTGTGTCCCTACTGGACAGGGAAAACAGGTGCTGACTTTGTGGGAACATGGGTGAAATTCTTGGCTAGGCTTATAAGGGCTTCCAGGCCAATAGCTTCTTATCGTCCTTGACATCCTATGACCCTATGAACCTATAGTAAAATGTATTTTGTTCACTGTCTAATGCTGCATTCCTATTTACTCCAAATTTATGGCACTGATCACTCTTAAGTGTTATCTCCCAGATTTGTGTTTTATTTTATTTATTTTTATGCATCCTTTGTTGACCGGGAGACTCAAGGTGGTATTTATACTACTACAGAAAATTTGACCAGCACACCTGGGAACTTCCACTACTCATTGCAAGTGGGGTTGTTTTAATGCTTAGGTGTTCAGATGTAGATGTGGGACTTCTGTTCCTAGTGCAGTAGTGACTGGGAGGAGTTGTGCAAAGTAAACATAGCTGAGATGAGCAAGAAGAAAGATGTTGGTGGTGAAAATGGAGAAGGTGAGTCAGAAAGCTTATTTCAGAAAAAGCTTTGTAAAGAAAGAAAAATGGCCACTGTAGAAACACAAGAAGTTATTATTACAACTCCCCAGTCAGGAGGGTTGCAGGTTGGATTAAAATAAGAATTAATTCAGCAAGAGGAAGTGGACAATGAACAAGCGATATCATGGGGGAGACATAATGAACAAAATCTTTCGGGCAGAAAACATACTGGAAAAAGGAGTACTTAAAGAAGAAAAATGAAGATGTTATTACATAATGGGAATGCAGTGGTCGCAGTAAAGAAATAAAAGAGGGAAGGAAATGTTTCGGTGCAAAAAAGAAAGCATTTGATGATAATTCAAGCAAAAGAAAGCACACCAATGGACAGATATGAGGTATGGGATAAGTTGTTTGGAACTTTGCAGATACATGCATTGGAGGTAAGAGCATTTACTTTAATTGGCAGATAAACATTTTGTGACAGTATATTTAAAAATGGAGAAGGAGTAGAAAGATTGTTGAATGAATGTTGGGTAAAAAAGACATTTTCCATGGAATAAGTTTGTGATTAATGCATTTAACTGAGATACCAAGAAAAAATAAATGTTCAATTCAGAACAGAAATAGACAAAGGAGAATTAAGAGAATTATTGAAAGAACTGTGTCAAGATGCTAAGGACATAGTAAATATACATGACAACAGAGGACTGTGGACTGGAGAGTGGCAGTATTCTATTGTTTTGAAAATAAACAATGGTAAACCCAACATTTGTCTAATGCAGTGGTGGTAAATGAGGCAAAAGCATATGTCAAATACTGGGGGGTCAACCGTAAAACTGTTTTTTTTTTTGTTGTTTTGGCCAGGCAGAAGATCATCTCACTAAAAAATGTAATAAAGTAAGTTGATATTTGTGGAGAGGAAGGACATAATAATAGAAATTGTGTAATTAGGAGTTATAAATGTAAAGAAACTGGATATTTGTGGATGGACTGAAAAATTGCTATAGATGGAAAGACAATATGAGGTCTTACCCTATCATTGTTACAGTAACTGTTACCATAGAAGCTTCTTAAAGAGTTGAATACTATGAAACCTTTGCCCATAAAGCCTTAATATGTGAAATTTAATTGTGTGGGAATTATTAAATGTTTCACTGAGTCTACATATATAATAGGATTCTAAAGTCTCTATCAAAATATGAGTTACACTCAGAAATTATTTGACCAAGACTTATGCATGCCTGTAATTAATTGTACATACAGTTGAAATTTTAGAGTTTGTTAATATTTAATATGTTGGTGTTATATTCTGCTTCTTATACATTTGTTATCACTAATGTTCTTTCTTAAAATTATATGCTCAAAAAGAGATTGCATAAAATAGAAATACAGAAAGACAGACACAAATGCAGAAAATAATGTTGAACACAGGGTGCAGTTTCCAGCAAACTGGCAAAATAAAAACTCCTAGAAATGGAGAAGGAAGTAGCTTTAAATGAAGCCAAAAGAGACAAAACAGTTGGTGCATCAGCTTCAGAAATGGAGATGGATTGGACAAATAACAAGTGCAAATATTCAAGCTAATAATGGCACAGAAAGATTACCCTGTCTCACAAAAGAGAACAACCCTGAGATGAGGGATGAAAAGATAGCATGCTGCATATGATTACGGATCACAAAGCAGATGAGCCATTGCAATAAAGTGTCTTAAGCCAGCAATGTGGTGACATACCAGTCCAGAATTAAGCAGAGCTACACTCAGAGACCCTACTGTATGAGAAAGAAGTTGGGAGAAGCACAAAGAGTAGAAAGCTAATGGCTAACAACTGAGAGTCTGGAAATCCCATGAAATAGAGGTCATAACAAAGCAAGAGTGAAGCAACAAAAGTGTTAATTGTGAAAGAAAGGCAGCCTAGAAAAAGTGCAACGTTTGGACAGAATGGTTAAGGAAGGGTGATGGAACACTCACTGCCAGAAAACAAGATGGATGAAAAAAAGCAAGCTGCACAAGCAAGCAGAAGAAAACATAACAGCACCAATACTAAACAAGTATGCAACAATAGTAGGCGCACAAAGATGAAGATTCAAAAGGAGGAATCGGACCTCTCTCAACTGCACAAGATTCAACCAGAATGCTAAACTATTTGGAAATGAATGAAAACAAGGTACTGTTTGTTTCTTTGTACACAATAAAATGGACATAGATGGAAGGAGGACTAGAATAAATAAAAACAGCACGCACAAAGTAATTTGGGGGAATGAACAATCAATGAATAGGGCTAAGGATACTAGTATATTATGCATGCATGACAATACGTGTAAGTATGGCAGAAGCATTAATTAATTAATTAGTCAATTAATTAATTAATTAATTAATTCATTCATTCATTAAATTATTTGCCATTTGTTTACTGTGAAAAACTGGGACACAAAGAGCCTCTTTTCAGTGAAGGCCTGGGTAGAAAAGCTCCATGTTACAACATTTTTAAAGACAAATTGCACACAAATAAAAAGTCCAGTAAATCAATTAAACAATGTCACAGATGTCCCAACCAAGATAGGAAGGAGCACTGCATAAAATGGAGATAAGAATGGATGCGTGGTGGTGGTGGGGGGATTGGACAGAAGCAAAGACCATACTCTGCAGGACAGACAGTGGAAACAACAAAGCGGTAAATTTAGACACAACACTAAGGGGACTCAGAAGAATGGGGAAGTTACTGCATTTAGAAGGGAATAACTGCAACATAAAAAACATTGTTACAGGGCCAGACATTCAAGGCATAATAATAAAGATAATGGTTGAGGCAGGGAGGCAAATGCGTGAGAAGCAACAGGCAATCTGGAGGATGAGGCAGGGCATATCAGTAGGATAAGGAGAACATAGTAAGTGCTAGAAGCTACAAAATAAAAGGCAGAACAGGTTAACTCAAGGGACATGTTACAAATAGGATTCGGTGGTCTGACTGAATCAGAGAAGAAGGGGCAGGGGGGCATTTAGAAGTTAGCCAAGATGGAGAGAAAGACACCATGTAGAGCTGATAGCAGAATAGTGAAAAAGAACAGAAATAACAAAAATGCAGAAGGATCACAGTATTTATAGAATGGACAAGAGATAAGGAAGGAAAAGATGTTGAGAGAGAAAGAAAGAGAGAGTAACTTCAGAAAATACACAAAGGATCAGTTAAGTAGTATCTGTTCACACTTCCAGTCTCTAGTTCTGTCATTTCCGAAGGCTGTATTACTTGGTTAGAAATTTGCATATGCATGAGGCCTTTGGAATGCAAGACATAAAAAAGGCATCCTGTACCTTCACAACATTACTTGCAAGTGCCAGCACCTAAGCTGGCATCAGATTTGTATACCCTGTTATTTTACTTCTCAAGGTTATGCTATGACCATCTTTTATTAATAAAAGAAAACCCATACTTTAGAAAAGAGAAATGTATACTTTTTACAGTATCTTTTTTAATTTATCTTCAGTTTACGCTAGTGAGTCAAGTAACAATATACAACAAACTGAAGAACCATCGCCAAAACAATTTTGTGCACATGTCCAAACCACCATAATCTGTTTTCTTTGATCTTTCCTGCAATCGGTGCTACTTTGGCTTCTGTTCTTATGTTTTCATATCTTCGTCTGTCCCACAGTGTGCATTCTACCACCTTTCTCAGGCACTTTATTTCCATCACCTCTAGTTTCCTCATCTGCTCTGCCTTCACAGTCCAGGTTTCTGTACCACACAGTAGTACTGGTTGCACCACTCTCTTGTACACCTTACTTTTCAACTTCTTTGGCATTCTTCTGTCATAGACTACACCTGAGACTCTATGCCAGTTGGCTGTAGTCCCTGTGATTATAGCTTTGATCTCCTCATTCAGACTTCCATTTTCCTCAACCACACATCCCAGATACTTGAAGCTATGTAGCTGTTCCACTAGTCTCCCTTCAATCTCAATTCCCAACTTCTTCTGATTTCCCCAGTTTGCTGCAATTACCACTGTCTTATCTGTGCTTAGTTTCATCCCATGTGCCTTCAGCTTTGCATTCCATTCCTCTATCCTTTGCTGAAGTTCTTGCTCAAAGTCTACCTGTAATGCCACATCGTCTGCCTACAGCAACTTACTTGATCTGTCCCCTCTGACCGGTTTGCTAATGTAATCCATCACCAGTACGAACAGCAGTGGGCTCACAGCTAAACCCTGGTGCACACCCACTGTCACTGGGTACCCCTCTGTAAGGCTGAACACTGTTCGTACTTGAGTCACTGGTTCCTTGCACAAAGCCTGCAGCAATTCTACCAATGTTTGTGAGACTCTGAACCACCACAGTACTGCCCAAACCATCTTTCTTGGGACCTTGTCATATGGTTTCTCCAAGTTTAGGAATGCCCAGTTGAACATTTTCCTCATCTCTAGCTTTGTCTCAGCTATCTGTCTCACTGCAAACATTGGGTCAGTTGTGCTGCATCCTGACTTGAATCTGAACTGTACTCTCTACTACTCTGCTTATCCATTTCTCAATCACCCTCTCCAGAGCTTTCAGGCAGTGTGACAGGAACTGATGCCTCTGTATTGCCCAGCATTGTGGGTGTTGCCTTTGTTTTTGCACACTGACATGAGTATGCTTCCCCAGTCATCTGGGATACGCCTTTCTTAGTCACACTGATATGAGTACCCTCAGGAGCTATTTCTCCCCTATCACACCCAGCATCTTTATCATATTTGCTGTGACCTCATCTGAGCCTGCTGCTTTTCCTGACTTCATTTTCCTTAGTGCTATTCTTACTTCTTCTAGGGTGGGCTCCTCTTCTTCTCTCATTGTGGGCTGTTTCTGGGGCAGTACCACTTCTGTGGGGTTTTCTTCATTCAGAAGCTGCTGGAAATATTCTTTCTGTCTACCTTTGATGTTCTGCGGGATGGTGATCAGGTTTTTACTGTCATCCCTTCTGAAGAGTGTCTGATTGTCTTCTTTATCTTTCTGTCTTTGCCTTGCAACTTGATATACTTTCTTTGTGCCACTAACTGAGTCACTTTCTAGAAGCTGATATAGTGCCTCCAGTGCCCTGTTCTTTGCCCTTGCAACTTGTTTCTTAGCTTCTTTGTTAGCCAGCCAGTATTCCTTCCTAGCCTTGTCCATCTTTTCTATCTCCCACTTTTTCCTGCACTCTTTCTTTTGATGACTTCCTGGACTTCTGCATTCCACTACCAGCTTTCCTTATGTACATCATTTACATACCTAGCTTGGCCACATATCTGTTCTATAGTCCTCACACATGCTGTTTTAAGGTGCTGCCTTTCCTCTTCAACTGCACCTATTTCCTTCTCTTCTTGGGGTGTTAGAGCCCTGAATAATTCTTTTAACTGTTGTACTTTCTCTCCAGTCAACTTTCAAGTCCTCAGTCTAGTCTTAGGTTCATAGGTTCATAGATTTATACTAGGCTATCTGCCCTAAGGCATTTATAAGCCTAGCCCAAAGTTTTGTGGCTTACGCCACCCCTTATATGAAAAAATACTGTGCCCATTAGTTTGTTGTGCCTCTGTCCAGCAGTGACACAGAGATGATTCCTGGGGTAAATCTACGATCTCCCATCCACAGGTCAAGATTTCTCTTGAACAGAGCCAGCGAGGTGCTCTGCCTCACATGGACCGGGATTTTATTCCACAGCATAGGGAGTCTCCGAGTGATAAATCTATCCCTCCAGCACGTCCTATTTATATCAGTGCTAAGGTTCAACTCGCTTGCTCTAGTGGTTTTGGTGGATTTGGATTTTTTGAGGTGGAGCATGTCCATTAATTCCGGGTTGGACATGGCCTTGTATGCCAGGCACATGTCACCTCTGAGCAGACGGTATGCGACTAAATAGAGCTGGAGTTTCTTCAATCTGGCAGCATATGACAGATTTTGGAGTCCCTTTATCCTTTTGGTGAGGAACTTTTGGGGTCTCTCCAATTGCTGCAGATGTCAGGTGAGATACATCCCGAATGGGGCATTGTACTCTATCATTGGTCTAATAAGTGAAGAGTACAGAGGAACAATGACCTCACTAGATCTGGATGTGAATCCCTTCATGATCAGGTGGGCAATGTAGAAGGTCTTTCTAACCACTTTAGCAACGTGAGTGTCAAAAGAAAGGCCACTGTCAACCTAGGTCCCCAGGTCCCTGATAACCTCTTCTGTGCCTCTTCTGTGCTTAGTGGATTGCCACCTATATGGTAGCTTGGGGTTACCTTGTTTTTCCCCGAAGGGTATGACTATACATTTTTTGGCATTTAACTTCAGGCCATGGCTCTGGCACCAGCTATCTGTTTCTGTGAGTCCCTTCTGAAGGATATCAGTGTCCGATGCACTTTCCACTATGGCGCCCAGTTTGCAGTCGTCTGCAAACTTGTCAGCCAAAGTCCTCCCATGTTGGCCTGTACTTCTGAGAAGTAGATGCCAAATAGGGGGCCAAGGACCGAGCCCTGTGGGACACCACTTGTGACCGGCTTGGAGTCTGACATAGCGCCAGCAACTCTAACCCTGTGGGTTCTGTCCTTAAGCCAGTTTGCAACCCATCTTGTGACATATGGGTTTACATTTAAGCTGGTAAGTTTTTCTACAATACCAGAGTGGGGTATTGTGTCGAAAGCCTTTGCAAGGTCAAGGTAGGCTGTATGGACTGCCTTTCCCTCATCAATGGCCTTGGTGACTGTTTCGAAGAAGTCGACCAAGTTCAAAAGGAATGATCTGCCCTTGACGAAGCCAAACTGGGTCGGGTCCAATGTCTGCAAGTCCCCTATATCTTTGTTTATGAGCTCAATTATGATCCTCTCCATAGCTTTGCAGACTAGACTTGTTAAGCTTATGGGGCGGTAACTACCAGGGTCCGTAGAGGCACCGCCTTTGTGGAGTGGGACCGCAGTTGCTGTACGCCACTCCTTGGGCACGTATCCTGTGGTAAGGCTGAGATTAAACAGCTGCCTTATGTGTGGGTTTAATTCCTCTTTTAGCTCGTGTAGCACACAGCCGGGGACACCATCCGGTCCCATTGATGCTGTGTTTTTAGCTTTAGAGAGAGCAGCTTTCACCTGTGCATTTGAGATGTCTGGGAGGCTACACTCCGCTGGGATAGTTATCTCTCCTTTAGGGGGGGAGAGGGGGGTGAAGTTTGCACTGAACCTGTCTGCCAGTATGTTGGCAAGGCCTGTGGGTTCAGTGATTTTTGTATTATTTTGGACTAATTCTGAGCATATCTGGGAGTTTCCACCCAGGTTCCTAACATAGCCGAAAAAGGCCTTATGATTGTCCTTTGAATCCATGGCAATTTTTCTCTCAAAATTGGCCTTAGTTGATTTTATGAGTGCTCGTATTTTTTTTACTAATAATGATCAGGGGTGACTTCCCTTTGGATTTTGTTCTATCATGCAATAGCTTTCTCCTCTTATTGTAAAGTTTGTTAATGGCTGGGGTCCACCAGACTGGACGTTTGCCCTTTGTGGAAAGAGTCTTGGTTTTATTTGGGATTGCCTGATCCATGCAGTCCTGGAGGTGTTCATAGAAGGCATTTGTAAGGGCTTCCGCAGCTTGGGTTGTGGTTTCCACTGGCTCAGAGGCCTTGAAGGATACCACACCAGTCTTGAGTAGTGTGAAGTTTGCTTTAGAGAAGTTCTTCACTGTGGTCTTTTTTGTTTGGGGTAGGGGCGGGATGTGGATTTCCAGTGAGATTAGTTTATGATCAGATCTCACCAATGAGGGTGATACTTCCGGTGTGGAGCATTTTGTCCCCATGTTTGTGATAATGAGATCTAGTATATTTTCTCCTCTCGTGGGAACAGTGACTAGCTGTTCCATGGCATTTGAATTTATGAACTCCAGGAACCGTTGGGCTAGAAAGTTAGGGCTTGAGTAATGTTCCCAGTCTATATTCGGGTAGTTGAAGTCACCCAATATGAAGGTGTTTGGAGATGCATTTATACCCTCCAGTGTCTTCAGGAAGGCTGTGTGGGGTTCCGGAGTTTGAGAAGGTGGCCTGTAGCATGCTACAATTTGTAGAGCAGTTTTGCCTATGGTTAGTTGCACCTGGATGGTTTCCGAAGCTTCGTGCATTGCCACCAACCTGGAGGTGTGGGTATCCTTTATGAATATGGATACACCCCCTCCTTTTGTGGTGCGGTCCGGGTTTTGGGGCCGGAACGCATGATATGGAGGTAAAACCTAATAGTGCCGGGGTGCTCTCAGGAGCCTTGAACCAGGTTTCAGTTACAGCACAGACATCGATGTTCTCCATACTGAGAAGGGCCTCGAGTGCATGCATTTTGAGATTTAGACTTCTGGCATTGAGCAGCATTACCCTCAGTTTCTTCCCATTTTTGTTTTCTAGGGTGGTAGGTTTAGAATATGAGCCTTGCCTAAAAAAGCCACTATGGGGGTGGCAAGAGCCTTAGCCAATATCCGGAATCCCAGGGGTGACAGGTGCAAGCCGTCCCTTGCGAAGCAGCATGGCCTGTCAAGCATGTCATCCCAGGCAGACAGACACTGGATCCCCTTAGAATGACACCAGACATTAAGCCAATTGTTAAAGCTGATCATCTTGTCTCTATATTGTGGCATCATTTTTGGTGAAGGAAGGATACTGCTTAGGGTCAGGGTCATACCTGCCTGGGCTACATAATCAGAGAGCTGCTCTATGTCTCTTTTCATGTAGTCCAGGGAGGTACGTCTCAGGTCGTTCACACCAGCATGGACAATGACTGTGTCATATTTGTACTTGCCGTGGAGTGACCAGAGTGCTTGTGTTATGTGGCGGATTCTAGCGCCCGATAGGCAGATTACTGTGACAGTGACCCTCTCCTTGTTCAGCCTGGTGAGTGGGACGTCAGTGTGTCTGACTATGGAGTCACCTATGACAAGTATGTTTGGTGTTGTATTTGGCCTTAAGGGCTGTGACTGCTTTGCACACTGATTTTGTGGTTTATGTGTTGCTTGTGGGGTGTCTTGAGGTAGCAGTTGTTTGGGTGTCTGCTTTGGAGGCCTCTGCTGTTAGGTAAATTTTTACTCAGAGCCTCCAAGTATGTCTTTGTGTGTTTATGTGTTTGATTCAGTGGTGTGGTAGCATTATGTGAGGCTGGTTTTGTGGTGTGTGTAGTTGCCTTCTCCTCCTGTCTAGTCTTGCCAGTCCTGAGTTGAGAGAGTTCAGCCTCCAGTTTGGCTAAATAGCTGCATCTCTCGCAAGTATTGGTGTTATGTGGGAAGAGGAGAGGGTTGTCTGTGTACATGAGGCAGTTATAACATTGCCTCAAGATTCCCAGATTCACCAGCTGGACCGGAGAGGAGATTGACAACTGACCTTTGGACATGCTAGAATAATATTGGGAATTCCTTAATAATTGAAAACAAGGGCCAGTGGGGAGTGAGGGTGTAGTGCTTTTAATTTTTAGTGCTGACTTATATAATTGCTTTAGTGAGCAAGTGCCAGGTAACTTGAGTGCAATGTGTTACAAGTAACTAAATGCAAAAACGGCAAACAGTAACTTTCTTTCAAGTGAAACAAGGAAATAAGTACAGTAAGCAATGCAGATATCACTAGTGATCCACAGAAGCGCTGAGAAGCCGCGTATTAGGTGGAATCAGCGTTCCACGGAAATAAGCATATAAACAAAGCTAGATTCAGCAGGCCTGGATCTAGTCTATGCTACAGCAAACAAGGTGTACCAATTTCAGTAAGATACAGTTCAAATATTCAGGCACTATAAACCTTTAACCAGAAATTCCCAGCTCAGAAGGGCAGAGTCCAGCCTCTTCTCCCACAAGAGTGCAGACCACGAACCTTCTTAATGTAAAATAACTGGCCTGAAGCCCAAGTGCTTAAACCAGAACTAATACACTTGGACACTGGGCTCTCAATCAGCAGTTCCCAACTTAGAAGGATGAAAGCTACCTGTCCTGCCACCACAGTGCTTGCCACAAACCTTTCTAATGTAAAACAACTGGTCTGAAGCCCAAGTGCTTAATCCAAAAGACTTAGAATGATAGCTACACTTTAATCAAGTTACAACCAAGCAGTAATAAATACAACTGAATACTTTAGAGAATGTCTGGATTAGTGCTCAAGTTACACAAACAAAGCTAGATCCAGCAGGCCCGAATCCAGTCTATGCCACGGCAAACAAGGCACACCAACTTCAGTAAGAAGCAGTTCAAATATGCATGCACTATAAGCCTTTAACCAGAAATTCCCAGCTCAGAAGGGCAGAGTCCAGCCTCTCCTCCCACATGAGTGCAGACCACGAACCCTCTTAATGTAAAATAACTGGCCTGAAAGCCCAAGTGCTTAAACCAGAATTAATACACTTTTAGAATAACAGACACTGAGCCCTCAATCAGAAGTTCCCAACCTAGAAGGATTGAAGCTACCTGTTCTGCCACAACAGTGCAGACCACAAACCCTCTCAGTGCAAAACAACTGGTCCGAAGCCCAAGTGTTTAAACCAAAAGGCTTAGAATGAGTTACACCAAGCAGTAATAAATACAACTGAGTATTTTTAAGATGATGCAAAAGTAAAATGAAGTAGGTAGAAACACAAGTACAGTAAAAGCAGATGAATTTTTTTTTTTTATCTGAACAAGTGCTGAGATCAAAAAAACAGATTTGAGTGCTGAAACTAGAAAACTGGCTAGTTATAAGAAAAAAAAAAAACAAGCTAGAAGGCTTCCCTCAAACACAGAAGGGCTTGGGGGCTCAGAAGCCTACAAATAGTCTATACCACTCAACAGGAAAGGCAGGAAATAAGATTTTTTTTTTTGTCCGTTTCCCAGATGCTCTCTTTGTACACAGTAGGAGTGCCTGAAATCAGAATATGATCTCAATGCACTCAGTTGAGTGAGCAAATGAGATGGGCCCAGAGGCAGGCTGAGGGGCGGGCAGTTTCAAGGCCACTAAGATTAACACCAAAACAAAAACAGGGAGGGTGGGTGGGAATAACTGAAGAGCAGAGTTAAAACTGCCAATTCAGTTAAATATTCCTTCAACACAGTTTAAATCAAATTAAATACTGTATTTTTTTTTTTAAAAAGTGCAGATAAAGGTACTTAAATTCTGTTATACGTCCAGTTGAATATAACCAAGTTCTTAGCCGGCCAAAGCTGAGGTTCTTAAGCAGAAAATATTTTACATTGTACCACTTAAATAGGCAAGGACAGGAAATCAAAGAATGCGGCTACCCCCACACCTGTAATTACTAGCAAATAAAGAGCAGAGTTAAAACTGCCAGTTCAGTTAAATATTCCTTCAACACAGTTTAAATCAAATTAAATACTGTATTTTTTTTTTTTAAAAAATTGCAGATAAAGGTACTTAAATTCTGTTATACGTCCAGTTGAATATAACAAAGTTCTTAGCCGGCCAAAGCTGAGGTTTTTAAGCAGAAAATATTTTACACTGTACCACTTAAATAGGCAAGGACAGGAAGAGTTTTGGTAATTTTTCCACCAAAGTGTGCAGCACTGCAGCTCAGACACCACAGTGTGTTTAATACACCATGGGTCTTATTTCAAGATTAGCTATCAACCCAAGTGCTTCAAATATTTTATATATGCTATTGCCACTATCCTCCTACACACTACTAATAAAAATATGTAGAAGAGAGAAGATAACTTGCATCTCTTTTAACACTTTACAAACCCAGACAATACTAAAATATCTCTTCCTACGTAATTTCAAACATACCTCATTACATATCTTGAGCCTTTGCAAATCTTTTTACTGAAATTTAGGAACACTAAACTTCTTTACAGTAATGCTTTCCCTTTTGCAGTATCAAACAATTTATGCAAGATTTTTCAGCTGAAAAACTGCATAGACTTATAATTACCAACGTAAACACTTATATATATATATATATAC